>NC_061116.1:146804239-146860033 GCF_002878395.1 Capsicum annuum | reverse complement strand
TGATCAAAGACTCACGAAGAAAGTCCATACCTTGATGTCTCATCTCTAAAATATCAAATTAACCCACTGGGGAGAGGCAGCGCCTACCATACAATGTATAAAGACCTGATTGACGAATCATGATGGCACTTACTAAAAGCCACCAGTAGGTAGGCCAACACCGTAACTCAGAGCTAAGACAATAGGTTACTTCGGTAGAAATGCCCAACTGGGCCTAAATACACAAATACAATTACAGTCAACAATGTTCCACTAAAAGAAGATAGTCAAAATACAAATACCAATCCCATGACCTGGTAATATTAGTACAAGAGCATCTAAGTATGATAATAGGAAATACAACCCATAAAGGGTCATTACAACATCCACTACTAAGAAACTTTTGTCCCCAAAAGTTAAAGATGGAGAAAATACTTAAAGTCTCAAACAGGTGAGGATACTGGGCCCACATCTCGCTCTCAATCTCCCAGTGGCCTCCTCCACTGGGCGGTGTTTCCATTGAACCTTAAATATATGAATCTCCGTAGTACACAATTGTCTCACATCACTAGCCAAAATAAGCACAGAATCCTCCTCAAAGGTCAATTGCTCATCCAACTGGACAGAGTCCAACCTAAGCACATGTGACGAATTAGGAATATACTTTCATAACATAGAGATATGGAAAATTGAATGAACAATAACTAAATTATGAGGCAAGTTTAACTTATAGGACATCTTGTCAACTGCGCAGAGAATCTCAAAAGGACCAATATATCGAGGGCTGAGCTTACCTTTCCTTCTGAACCTCATCATACCCCTCATAGGCAAAATATAAAGGAACACATGGTCACCAACTTTAAATCTCAATGTACGAAGCCTACAACCGACATAGGCCTTCTGCCTATTCTAGGCTATACTTAGCCTACCTTGAATTACCTTGACTCTATTCAATGAGTCCTGAAGCAAATCCGTACCAGAGTAACATCTACTTCCATACCAAATAAGGCACCATCTCAATACTTTAGTGATAACTGTTATCGTATGAGAACTTTGCCAACACTATGTGCTAATCCCACTGTCCTCTAAAATCTATAACACAGACTCAGCATATCCTCGAGCACCTGAATAGTCTACTCGAACTGACCATCTATCTGCGAATGAAAAACTGTACTCAAATCCTTTCGAATACCCATCTTCTCCTAGAATGCTCTCCAAAATTGCAAAGTAAATACAAAACCATAGTTTGATATGATAGAAATGGGCACCCCATGCAAATGAGTTATCTCTCGTACATAAATAAAAGATGAAAAAGATAAAAGATATCCAATAAAAGCTAAACTGGATATTTATATATTCCCAGTCAAAAAGAATTTAAAATTCTAAATTATAAAACCCGCATCCAAAGTGACGGTCCAACGGACGGTCCGTCGAGAGTCTGACGGTCTGTCACATGGACCATCACCGAGTGTCCCAGGATATTATGTTCTGTTCAAGTCTGGCGGCTAACTTGGTAGACCGTCGATAGTCCGACGGTCCTTCACATGGTCCGTCGCTCAAGCTTCTGAGATCTTACATTCTATTTAAGTCTGACGACTACCTTAATAAGCCGTCGATGTTCCGACGGTTTATCACACAGTCCGTCGCTAAGGCTTCTAAAAATCTTACATTCTATTTAAGTCTGGCGGCCAAGTTAGTGGTCCGCCTCAAGCCTGACGGTCCGCCTCTTGGGCCGTCACATGGTTTTTCCAGCTGTAACCATCTGTTTAGCTCTGACGGTCCGCCTGGCGGTCTTTTGCATGACTGACGGCCCTCCATTTAGGCCGTCACTGACCTTTTTCTGCTGTTTTCCTAAGTTTTCTCCTTCAGCTGACTCGTCAACCTGAAATCACTCAAATCTACTATTAAATACAACTTTAGTTGCTTGAAAACTCATAATTTTTTTGAGAAAAAGATGCAAAATATTCTGTCAAAAGCCGGAACATCAACACCCTCAACTTAGGATAATTGCTTGTCCTCAAGAAACTCAGCACCAGATTATAAATATGAGCAATAAAATGACAGGCATTAAACTTGCTGAACCAGTTTTTATACAACCATTCACTCGTCCTCCTACTTATATGTCTCAATATATTAGAGTCCATAACTGGCATTATTTCACAATCAATACATATACATAAACATAGATACAAGAATCTATAGAAATTATCCAAATTACGTGTGACTAAAATTGCCCTCACAGCTCAAGAAATCCACCACTTATTTTATTTTGTGGATACAAATCAGAACTCTCACACTCGTCAAAAAAGTTACAAACATAGTACACATACCCATAGGCTTTCCCTTATTATCTAACGCTTCCTTATAGCTGATTCACTAAGATCAAACAAGTCTTTCTCAGGATTGTAATGAGGCTTTGGGGTTAGGTGAGAAAGGATTTCTAGGAAAAAGTGACTCAATATTAGGATTTAACTCTCTTTGACCTCATGTTCTATCTACCAATACCACTTTTGAACTAGCTCATTCATCCTTTTCTCTTTCATTTCCATTCTAACTACCAATACTAATTTTGTTTTTACAAACAAGCATCAGCCACCCTCAACTTATGTTGATGCAATATGTCAAGGTACACAATGTCTTGGATAAACCAGGGCCGGATGCTCTAATCCAACTTTCTTTAAACAGCTAATAACTTTGACAATAGCCACCCTCAACTTAGGTGTTTTGCCTAAGTTTAGGTACAATACCCACTATTGGGCCAGGGCCAGAGCTAAGTATTAACAACTTAAAGAGAGATAACTAGAGTGATTGGTGATGAAGAAAAATAATTAGCATAGGCTCAAAGAAGGGTTCAAAAATGGAGAATTCTTTTTGGTGGGGTTAATTATTTTGGCTAAGTGGACTAAGATTACAAGGCGGCCTGCTATCATCTCTTATTTTATCAACTACAACACAACATCAATTGAACTAGGCAAGTTTTAGGTACTACACTAAGTAAGAACTAATACAAATACTCACACACATAGGCAACTGAGTCATAATCATTCTACTGTTCCTAAGATTTACATCACATGTCATGATTTTTTTACAAGTTAATGCCGACTACAGATTCACTAACAGTTGAGTAATATGTACTAGAAGACAAAAGTAAACAGTCATATGAACATAGTCATAGTTTTCTACCAACATCATTCATCATCCATATTCACAACAAGGTACGAATAGAAATGACACTTTTATTTCATGGACAAACTTTCACAACAGAACAAGATTTAAGAAAGGAAAAATACAATCCTAAAAGTAATCCTAGAAAAGAAAAGAAAATGTGACTAGAAAATAAAATAAAATACAAACTTAGATATAATCCTAGACATGCCGATTCTCCTAGATAGCACATGGGAGAAAAAGAATACGGCAACACAATCCTGCATGGTAAAAGTAATCCACCCCCCATAAAAAAATAATATGCATTATCCTCAAAGCATCAATTTAAAATTTTAAAGGAGAGGGTCTACTTGTATTCCCTCTTATTCATCTGAGGCATCTGTGAAGTGTGGTGAGGCTCCAGCGTCCTTACCTGGTGCAATATTTACCCCCATGGTGGTGGGGGTACTTAAAAAGTCTCCCTCCAGAATTGGAGGTATAACATCCACGACTGGGTCTGAAGTTTGCCCCCTCACTGGGGCAAAACTGGTAGACATTTTAGCTACTTTATCTTGAACCTTCTTTCTTCTTCTTTCTTAGTCTCTCCTTGATATTATGTTGGCTTTCCTCAAATCATACTTCTCTCGTTTCTCTGGTGTCATGCCTTTCCTTTTTTTTTCTCTTTTTAGCTTTTCTTTTAGCCCATTCATCTACCTGCTGCTTTCCTTTATCTTTTGCAAGTCTCCCCATCAGATCAATAATTACTTCATCATCATCACTCATTACTAAGGCTGGATCAAAAGTGGGCTTCTGGGGATGCCTGTTCTTCAACTCTTCGATGTCAGCCTGTGCTTTTTTAAACTCTGCCATGAATCTTGCCAAGTCTAGAATAGACAGTGAATCCAGCCTTTTATTGATTCTCTCATCCATATGATCCATCCTTATCTGAATGTCTTGAAAAGGATAGATTTCCTCAGCTACAATTCTATCAACAAAAGGCTTGAATTCTGAAGTCCAAGTGTCAAACTGCCTTTTGAATTTTTTTTGCAATTTCACAGACTTGGAAAAGTTTTCCTGTGTCAACCTATATTCTAGAAATTCTGCCCCAACCATTGCTGGTACAGATTCTGGCCTTGTAGATGCACTTGATGGCACATAATCAAGTGGTACATAAGTGGTAATCGGCAATAGCATACCTGTTGGAATCTCTGAAGTATCTGGGGCCGGTGCAGACTGAGTTTGATAGGCTAGTGGTTCGGTGACCCTCATTTCAAACTTTGAATCATCCTTGGACTTCTCAATGTCCTATATATGTGTTCCACAGACCTCATTATCTACCCTACAAATTAGAGGCACACTTGCCTACCTGCATAATTTGGTGATTAAGCACAGAAATGGTAGAGCGCTGGCCACCTTGTGCGCTCTCACACATAACTCATCGACAATGATCTGACTAAAATCAATCTTCAGTCCTGATAGCAAACTAGCAATTCGGTGAATATCCAGATCAGCATCACCTCCCGTTGACATAAGTCTCAATCAGACCACAGCCCACCAAAATTTAGCTCTGAAGCTAAGTGATGACTTCTCTATGTACTCACGGGGGTTTACAACCCAGGAAGGATTACCTCATCAGTCAACACCTCACCCAAACAGGATATTTAGGTGGATACATTACGCAGTCGATACTCTAGTTCTGAAATAGCAAGTGGGGCTTCATAATCTGGCCCAAACAGCATCCTATAGATGGTTTGGGCTGATATGTCAATGGTAACTCCACGGACTGGCACTGATTCCCTGTTTGGGAGATCAAAAATTTTTGAGCCCCTTTGAACATCCTTTTCTGCCAATACCAAATAGTTAGCAAAGAATTCCCTTACCAAATTTGGCTGATATGATCCTGGAGGCTTGCTCATCTATGCTAGTTCATACTCATTAAGATGACACTCTAACTCAGAATACTCATGTAGCTCCATCGTTACAATTTGATACTCCTAACCAAATGGACTTTTGACTGGCCTACTTTCTGTTGGTGCCAATCTATCATAAAATTTATCCTTTGCTTCATTGAGTTGCTATCTAACGGCCTCTCTGATTTAAGGATCCTTATATCTGATCAAGTTGGCATCCTCAGTCTTAGTCCCAACATCAGATGCTTCAGATTGTTCCTCTACATTGGCAACCTCAATTTTGGACTCAACTGGATTGGGGAAAGATGTGACCACCCAATCCTCATCAGGGCTCGAGCTAGTGGTGTTGGTGCTACTATTACTCTCCTTTTTAGACTGGGAGAGTGTTAAAAGTGTCCAATCCCTTTGGTAAGTGTTGAAGGCTGGTGCCTCCTCGCTCTTAGAAGGTTTGCCTCGGTCTCTTGCCCGACCATCGCCTTTAGTCAAGGGGAGTTTTCGTGCCATGGTGCCTAAAAAGAAGTATGGAGTCAATTACAAAACCAAAAATCTAAAAAAAATAGTTTTAAACATTGGCTTGATGGTCACATTGATAGGCTGTCAATGATGTGATGGTTCATCGGTTGGGTCTTCAGGCTTTATCAAGTGAGTTTTGATTTTCAGGGCCTTGCGACGGTTGAACTAGCGGTCCGTCAGGTCACGACGGTCTGCCAAGTTGTTTACCGTGGCTTATCTAGTGAATAACGTTTCTTGGACATTTGCGACGGCTAACCTGACGGTTTGTCACAGGTTCGACGGTCCACTAAGCTAACCTTCAGTCCTCATTTTCAATTTCAGACTTCTTTTTGGCATTTTGTCGAACAGATAGTATACTTTGTTTTCTTTTTAGCATAGCAACACAATAATTCCATGTTTTCACACATGTTTTTTTACTTTAAAAATGTGGGTTACTCAGCCTTCACCCAAACAATAAATACCAATGTTCAGAACTTAGAGCATCAATAATTTAAACCACAGAAGGAGACAAGATAAAATTTTACATCCCACAACTATTTCAATTATGCTGCACTTTGGAGAAGCAAGAAAATGAGTTAAAATCGTACCTTGATGATGCAGAAGTTTCACTCTAGTTGCTTGCACTTTAGATAGAAAAATTATTTAACCTTTAACTTGTGATTTCTTCTATCGTTGTAATGAGGGGAAAAAGGAAAAATATTTGTTTAAATAGAGGAGAAGAAAGAAGTTGGAGAGTTCCATAGAGAGTAATTGCCTTCAGATACTATGAATCCAAAGGGAGTTAGACAGTTTTAGAATTCGAAAAGGTTACAAAGTATGTAACCGCCTTATTTTATCTCTTTAAAATCTTTTGAGTCAAGAATGGGTCATTCAAATGGGCATTCGACTTAACCCGACTTAGCCCGTGACTAGGGTTTAGTTGACAGTTGACCCGACGGTCTATCAGAATTGTGACGGTCCACCAGGTTGATCGTCTGGCCTTACCAGAGGTGTACCTTCCAAGCCATTTTGTGATAGTCACATCGATGGTCCATCAATTCTGCAATGATTCATCTATCTACCCGTCAGTTCCTTCCAAAAACTCAAATTTTCAACCTCAGGTTGATGGAAAAAGTGATGGTCTACCAGGTTTTTAACGTTCTACCAACTTTACGGTCGGGCCTTATCCAGTAAGTTTAACTTTTTAGCATGGCTTTGGCGGTTCGAGCGGTGGTCTGTCAAGATCATGACGATTTATCGGTAACTCCATCAACCTTCTCATAACTGTAAAACTCCATTATTTCCTAGTTTTTAGTCCTTCACACTTCACAAACACATTAGATTGCACAAAAAGAAACCAATAAACAAACTTTAGCTAGGATTACAACAAAACTTGGTGGGTTGGCTCCCACTAGCGCCTGATTTAATATCGCAGCACGATGTATTCGTCTCGATTACATATACTTCATCGAGATAAATAGTGGCCATGCCCTTTACCGAATCCATTGGACTGATATACAACTTTAGTCGTTGCCCATTCACTTTGAAGACACTTCCATCTTTGTTTGCAAGTTCAACCACTCCAGACGAGTAGACTTGATTAACTTAAAATGGGCCTGGCCATTTTGATTTAAGCTTACCTGAGAACAAATTTAATCTGGAGTTGAAGAGAAACACCCAATCAGCTTTTTGAAACTCTTTTTTGGCAATTCTCTGATCATGGTACTTCTTCATTTTCTCCTTGTAGAGATTAGCTCTTTCATATGCCTCGAGACAGAACTTATCCGTCTCATTCAGCTGCCCCAGTATCATATTCACTACCTCATTCCAATTCAAGTTAAGCCTCTTCAATGTCCACAACGCTTTATGCTCTAGCTCAATTAACAAATGATGCAACTTGCCATAAACTAATTAGTATGGCAAAATGCCACTAGGTGTCTTGAAAGTCGTTTGATATACCCATAAGGCATCGTCCAGCTTCCTAGACCAATCTTTCCTGCTAGCATTTACAGTCTCGGTAAGGATAACTTTGATTTACCGATTAGATATTTCTACCTGCCCACTGGTTTGCGGGTGGTATGGTGTAGTTACTTTATGCTGCTTAAATTCATATTTTGCCAAGGCAGCTCTGAACATCTTGGTCCAAAAGTGTAATATATCACTGATGATGGTACGTGGTACCCCGAAGAGAGAGAAGATATTTTTCCTCAAGAATGCAACAACTCTCTTACCTTCATTATCTGCCAGAGAATACCTCAACCCATTTTTACACGTAGTCAACGGCCACTAATATGTACTTCATCCCAAATGAGCTCACAAAGGGCCCCATAAAATCAATGCCCCAAACATCAAATAATTCTAACTTCAGCATTTTAGACATTGGCATCTCATGGTGCTTTGAGATGAACCCTTGCCTTTGACATTGGTCACACCTCTTCATGAACACGTAGGCATCTTTGAACAAAGAGGGCCAATAGTAGCCACTCTGAAGCACTTTTCTTGTAATCCGATCACCTGCATGGTGACCTCCAACTGGGAAGCATGACTCGCTTCTAGTATATTCAACATATCTACTTCTTGGATGCACTGTCTAATAATACCATTCGCACATCGTCGAAAAAGATACGACTCATCCCAGAAGTTATGGGTCACATCATGGAGAAATTTTTTCCTTTAATGAAAGGAAAGATTCTCTGGTATCACCTCACTCACCATATAATTTGCGAAATCATCATACCAAGGTATTTTCTCTATACCAGCAACCAAGATTTCTTCATTTGGAAATGCATCATTGATCTCAAATTCATCTCTAACTGGTTGTTCACTTTCCAGCCTGGACAGATGATCCACAACTTGGTTTTTGCAATCCTTTTTATCTTTGACTTCAAGGTCAAATTCTTAAAGTAGCAGCACCCATCTAATCAACCTTGGTTTTGCATCCTTTTTCACATCAAATATCTCAAGGCTGTATGGTCAGTGTGGACCACCACCTTGGTTCTTAGCAAATAAGCCCGAAACTTCTGAAAAGGATAGACTACTGCAAGAAGTTCCTATTTTGTGATAGTGTAGTTCTTTCAAACTCCATTCAGAGCTTTGCTGGCATAATAGATTGGATGAAACAATTTGTATTTTTGAGCACAGCTCTAAGGGCAATACCGCTTGTATCATACATGATCTTAAACGGTTTTAACCAATCCGGTGCAACAATAATAGGAGCATCAACCAGCTTCCTTTTAAGGCATTCAAATGCCTTCAAGCAATCATCAATAAAGAAAAATTTAAATTTCTTCTCCAAAAGTTTGCAAAGAGGGTTTGCAATCATTAAGAAATCCTTTATAAACCTCCTATAGAAGCCAACATGACCAAGGAAACTACACACCCCCTTCATTGAAATAGGAGGTGGAAGCTTCTCTATAACCTCAACTTTATCTTGATCAACTTCAATCTCTTTACTGAAATTTTGTGTCCGAGAACAATGCCCTATTTCACCATGAAGTGGCATTTCTCCCAATTAAGCACAACATTGAACTCCTCACACCGCTGTAAGGCCCTACTTAGATTTACCAAGAACAACTCAAACGAATCTCTTACCATAGAAAAATCATCCATAAACTTCTCTAAGGTGTCTTCAACCATATTTGAGAAAATAGACATCATGCACCGTTGAAAAGTAGCGGGTGCATTACATAATCCAAACGACATCCGCTTAAATGGAAAAGTACCATATGGGCAGGTGAATGTTGTTTTCTCTTGATCCTATGGGGCTATAGAAATTTGATTGTAACTAGAATAACTATCCAATAAATAATTCCTACTTCTTCCCGCCAACCGATCAAGCATCTGATCCATGAAAGGCATTAGGAACTTGTCCTTCAATATCTATGAGTTGAGTTTTCTGTAATCCAAACACACCCTCCATCCAGTAACAAGCCTAAGTAGAATCAACTCGTTCTTCTCGTTAGCCACCACTGTCATGCGCCCTTTCTTGGGCACGCACTGAATAGGACTTACCCACTTACTATCTGAGATGGGGTATACCACTCTTGCATCTAGCCACTTGATGATTTCTTTATTAACCACCTCTTTTATTAGTAGGTTAAGATGGCGTTGGTTCTCGATGGTTGGAGTATAGTCTTTCTCAAGTTGTAACTTATGAGTGCAGATGCCAAGGGGAATACCAATAATATCTGTAATAGTCCAGCCTATTGCTCTTTTATACCTCTGAAGCACCAAAATAAGTGCTTTCACCTGTTGTTCACCTAAGTCAGCCATAATAATAACAGGTAGTGTATTTTCGCTGCCCAGGAACACATACCTCAAATGACCAGACAACTCTTTAAGCTCCAAAGTAGGTGGCTCTTTAATAGACGGCTTGGCTGGTAGTCTGGGATGATTTTTCAAGTCCAAATCCAGCTTCTTGGGTGCATAAAAATAAGACCCCATGCTTATCAAGAAACACAAAGCCTCCTCATGATATTCAATAACGTCTTGATCAAAATTCATTAATACAGCAGTTAAAGTCTCCACCATAAATTTTTCTTTTATAGGTACTTCCTGCTCCTCCTCATAATAAACATCCATAATAGAAAATACACTCATATCGTTATGCTGTTTCATGGACTGGCATACATCGAATTAAACTACTTCATCATTCAGCCTGAATAGTAGCTCATTTGCCTTTAGATCAATAAGTACACTCCTGGTTGCGAGGAAAGGTCTACCCAAGATTATGGGCACCTCAGAGTCCACCTCACAATCGAGAATAACAAAATCAGCTGGAAATATGAAACTGGCTACCTTAACTAATACATCATATAGAATCCCCACGGGCCACTTCACAAACCTGTCTGCCATAACTAATCTCATGTTCGTGGGAGTAGGATCCCCCAAACCCAGTTTCTTATAGATAGCAATCGGCATCAAGTTTATACTGGCTCCCAAATCACATAGAGCTTTTGCGAAATCAAGAGGCCCAATAGTGCACGGGATAGTAAATGCTCCCAGGTCTGCCTTCTTCTGCACCATTTACCTTGCGTAAATAGCACCACAATGATAGAGATTGTCCACCGTGTCATAACTAACTATCCGCTTCTTCATAACAAGGTCTTTCATGAACTTTGTATACCCGGACATTTGCTCCAATGCCTCCACTAATGGCAAGTTGATTGTCAACTGCTTAAGCATGGCCATAAACTTGCCAAACTTTATGTCGCCGTCCTTCTTTTTCAATCGATGGGGAAATGAAGGAGGTGTTTTTAGGAGCATAGTAACCACCACTTCGGTCTCCTTTCCCTTGCTCTTCTCCAACTCATCACCCTGCTAATGGTTGGATGGTTTATTATCAATAACTTTATCCAGCTTCTCAGACTCTACTGGATAACTTTCTTCATGCTCAATATCCTTTACAATCACAGCTTTTCCCATAGATGGGCCTGGTAATACATTACCACTATGTGTGGTAATTGCCATGCAAGAGCCCTCATTTTGAGGATTCTGAACTGTATCACTTGGCAGAGTTCCACTCTTCTTCTAATTCAACACTGCTGAGAGTTGGCTCATTTGCTGCTCCAACAGTTTGACAGAAGTAGAGTGTGAGTTTACTAACAAACTCATGAAAGATAAATCACTCTTCGTAGTAGTCACCCAGAGCTAGTAGTCTCAACTCCCTTTAATACTTTCTCCATCATGTCCTCCATGGACATCTTTCCAGAGCTAGTTACAACATTGTCTCTGCTTCCAGGAGGTACATATAGTCCACTCCTATTATTTTTTCTCTTTCAGTTCCCTTGATCTCTATCCTTACAACTAGCTTTGTCATAATAGTTCCGACCTTGATTTCCTTGGCTATTGCCTCAGAAACTCCTCTGATTATTTAGATAGTTCGCCTCTTCTTCTGAGTTAGAGTTAGCTCTTCCCTGGGATGCAACAGATTTAAAATTCTCCATTTTTCCAAACAATAGATGCTTAGTCAGCAAATCCATTTGTGTCTTTAAATATGCCATATCCTGGTCACGTTCTTCCTCCTTCTTGCATTGCTCTGTAGTTATACTACCAGACCCAGTAGGGCTTGCTATCATAGAATCCTTGGTATACTAAGCTCAACTCTGTTTGGTCATCCGATCAAGCATCTCTGAGGCCTCTAGAAAAGTAAGGTCAACAATTGACCCTCCTACAGCATTATCCGCGACTGGCTTTATAAGAGAGTTCAAAGTTTGATAAAGAGTCTCCATTAAATAAATATTTGTCATGTTATGGTTCGAGCATTGTATCAGCTTATTTTTAAACCTCCCCCAAGTTTCATAAAGAGCTTCAGTGGGAAGCTATCGGAAGTTACTAATTTCATCCCTCAACTGTACCCTTCTGAAGGGTGGAAAGAACCTTTCTAGGAAAGCCTCTTTCAACTGCCTCCAGTTAGTTATAGAGTCGAGAGTCAGTTCATTTAGCCATAGTGTCGCCTCCCCAGACAGAAACAAATATAGGCGGATAACATTCTGACCCACTCCCGAATTATCAAAAGACTTGCAAATGGTGATAAAATTCACCAAATGCATGTTTGGCTCATCTCCAGGAAGACCATCGAACAACCCCTTAAGATGAAGAAGTTGAATCATCATACTGGTAATATTAAATTTAGCTCCTGGTGATAGAGGTGGAGGAATGATAGCTCCACTTGTACCTACTCCACCCATTCTATCTTTGTCATCGTTCAGATCAAACTGCACTAGTTGACTCTCTTGCCTTTCCCTAAAGAGGCAATTTCTATTTATATTTCGATTCACTGATGCAACCACATTCTATGCATGCCTTGGGTTAATAGGATCTAATAAGTTATCATCCCATAAATCATCATCATCAGGATTAGGATGACATGCTTGCTAGCCGTCATTTTGCTGATTTAGTTGAGCTTTAGCCAGGGCGGCTAGTCTTTTAGTATCTTGGGGGTCTGCTATTTTGCCAATTAACTGCGGTTTTGGATATATTGGTAATAATGGTGCACTTGATCTCCTTGTATTTGTCATACACAATAACTCCCTTATATAGAACAAAAACAACAAACAAAAGTAAAATTTAGGAAACTTGACCAAAGGTCAATTAACAAACACGAACTTAATTGATAACCATATTCCCCGGAATGATACCAAAATTTGATACGCCCAAATTACAACTCTCGTTAGAAGTGTAAGCAGTCGCTGTCAAATATAGAACCCAACTGGGTTAGGCATCGAATTTCATAGGGAATACTATGTTCACTAAGTATTGTGGTTGTTATTAGACTTTTGATCGAAGGTTCCAAAATAAAGGGGGTTTTGATTTATCAATTGGATTTAAATGCTTGTCCCAGAGTGTAATGTAAATATCGATTATATTGCAAATAGTAATTTAATAAGAGTCATCAATCTAGGGTTATGGTTACCGAGATGCTTAAGCAGCTAGGGATGTGAACTATTTTGGATTCCCAATGAACAATTTTAATTGCAAGATTAATTGAATTCTATGATTTACCCGTTAGTTTCTCAACCTATATTGAGTAACTTATCCCTTAATTCTTTCAAACTTAAGAAACATGCTATTTATTCAACTATATTCTCACATGGGTTGATCTGGTTAAGGCATCTATCCTATATCCAAAGGTTGAAGCCATTAAATTTGTGTAAACCCTTTGTTTTTCAACAAACACTTTTCTATTCGAACAAGTGGTGTTTTTGGGCTCAATTTTCAAGTTTGCAACCAAGAAAAGTCATTAAAGTGAAGAAGGGTTTATGTAATAACACTTAATCATGGAAACCTATTAGATTCACAACCCTAGTTCAGCTATTCACATCAAGGCTCCCATAACCCTAGTTATGGGAGCGTAGCCACGCATCCCCATAAAAGAAAGAGAAGAAGTCATTGCGTTATTCATAAATTAATTCAAAATTTACTTACAAAAGTCGCAATTATTGTTCTTCAATCTTCAATAGAGAAAATGATAATGAAAGCTAGATTCCCAATTCTAGAATTGAATCTTTAAGAAAAACTATGTAACAATCTATTTCAAGTATGGAAAACCCTAATAAAAGATGAAAAAGATAAAACATATCCAATAAAACCTAAAACTAGCTATTTATATGTTCCTAGTCATAAAGTATTTAAAATTCAAAATTATAAAATCCGCGTCCAAAGTGACAGTCCAACAGACGGTCCGTCGGGAGTCTGATGGTCCATCGTTGAGTGTCCTAGGATATCATGTTCTATTTAAGTCTGGCGGCTAACTTGGCGGATCGTCGATAGTCTGACGGTCTATCACATGGTCTGTCGCTCAAGCTTCTGAGATCTTGCACTCTATTTAAGTCTGACGGCTACCTTGGCGAGCCATCGATGTTCTGACATTCCGTCGCACAGCCCGTCGCTCAGGCTTCTGAAAATCTTGCATTCTGTTTAAATTTGGAACCATCTGTTTAGCTCTGACGGTCCGCCTGGCGGTCCATCGCATGACTAACAGTCTGCCATTTGGGCAGTCATTGACCTCTTTCTGTTATTTTCCTGAGTTTTCTCCTTCAGCTGTCTGCTCAACCTGAAATCACTCAAATCCACTATTAAATACAACTTTAGTCTCTTGAAAAATCGTAATTTTCCCGAGAAAAAGATGCAAAATATTCCGTCAAAAGCTGAAACATCAGTACACCCAAAAGAACATAAAGTAAAGAACCTATCACGAATCCCATACCACAGGAGAGTGCATCAAAAGATTAAATCATCAACGTATATAGATATATAACCAACTTCTCATTATCCATGGTTTCCCACATTTCACACCAATGGTTATTTGTCAACATTCATAATCCTCATCAATTACCACAATTGAATAACATTTACCAAAGTACTCATAACCATAATCATATCACCATTAGAAATCTATCTCATCGATATGTTCGATCTACGCATACTATTAATTAGCCAATACTTATTATTAAACTACTAAATCGCTAGTCATCAAAGGACCTCTAGCTATTAGCCTAACCGATTCTTTACATATTCTTTATTCACGGGATAGTAACTAACCATTATTCCCTAATTAACCAACACCCAACATGTAGTTGAGGTTCACTATTAGACCATAGGCGTATTTAAATAGTACCCATTTCTAATCATCATAATAGCACTAATCACCATCTAGAAAAGGCCACTAGTTTCATTATATTCTTATATATATCTGACCACTAACATCTTTCAGTATCTAGCATCATTAATATACAAATCCTCAATTAATGGCTAATCGACATAATAGCTTACTCATCAATATCATTAATCATCACCCATGCGAACCTATTATCATTATTAGCCATGTAACAACCACAATTGCTAGTTACCACATTTCGACCTAACAAGGTTAGAGTTCTAGACTTCAAACCATCAAGTAAAATAGTCACTTAGTAGTCAACTGGTCACCACATAACTCATGTTAATAAGTAATATACCTTAATTAATCCATTCTTTCAATGCTATCTAAACTCACTAGTTGAATTCTCAAATGCCACACAATATCCCGCTTACCAACTTGTCCTAATTCATTATTCGACATATACTACTTCTACTCACTATTCAACACTAGCAATAACTATACCACTTAACAAGTGATTAGAATCGAAAAATTATAACCGACATCCCAAGAATAACATCATATCTTCAAAGTACATACAGGTGTAATCATATAAAGGTATAATCACACATAAATAAATATATACATGTTTACCATACATAACATCAAAATATCCTACGAACTTACCGGACATCGTCATATCATCAATATATCCTCCAGAATTATCGGACATTATCATAACATCAATATATCCCCCGGACTTACCGGGCATCATAACATCAATATATCCTCCAGACTTTTTGGACATCATCATAGCATCAATATATACTCCAGACTTACCAGGCATCATTATATGTATATAAGCAATCCAAATAATAGTAATTGGAAGTCCCACGAGGGATAGAGTGAAAGAAAAGTAAGGAAAGACATATCATTTTACCTCATCATTCATTATCAACACAATATATTGATAGGTGTATGAACAAGAATATCCATATGGTAAGACTACTCACTACTCTACCGGTCTTAACATAATCATTAGCATTTTCAAGTACAAAACCTTAATTATATCTTCTAGTACCCTTCTTTATTTGCATGATTCACATTATTAGCATAAGAGAATTTTTAGCACAAACATTAGTTTAATCACTAGGCTTGAACATAACATGAGTAATGACATACTCTAAGGCCTACATGGTAATTTAGTCAATGATTTAAGTAATACCGTAGTCATGGGTTCAATCTATAAGACAATTCATTGCTATCCAAGCATCATCAATATTCTAGAAACCAATCATGCACATCATTCCAATACCAACATCATGAATAAACCATTTACCAAGGTTAGTCATCATATTACCAAAGGCATATTCTATTTGTTTAATGAGTATCTAGGTCGCTAATAAAGCTACATAGTCCAAGCTTAAGGCAGGTTGAGTTTCGCTTCTAATAACCCAAATTCCTCTTCAAGTTTAACTTCTATCTAGGACTAAGCAAAGCCATCTAAGTCATGTCTTAGAGGTTTATCATTCCATACTAGTTCTATGGTACAATTCTTCCTCAAGTATTACTCTTAATTCATCCAAAGCTACTAGGCAATTTCTATAACTATGCACAACTAAGGCCAACTTAATATTTAATATGAGTGGCAAGGTCACTCCCGTCTGACTAGAGCATCTAGAGAATTCTCATGTTATTCGTGCATTAACAAGTCCAACTAACCAAGGTTCTAGACTATAAGTCAAGTACCACACTTTATAAGTTCCATAGCCTAAGTGGTTTAACTAATCCCAAACACTAACATCTACCACTTCAACACCTAAAACCCCGCCCAATCTTATGAAGATATCAAAGTCATACTTTAATAAAGCCAAATCTAATAAGAAATAAGCCTAACTTACCTCAAATCCAAATATAGCTCACAAATCGGTAACTCTCGGTTTCCCTTTCCTCGAAGCTTCTTCAAGCAGTCAAGCTATCTAGAATACAATCTATGTATTATTACAAGAAAATATCAATACCCATATTGCACCATTGTGATTCGGGGCCAAAACGACACCAAAACCCCCCAAGTAGGTCCCACTTACAAAAATTGAGTTTCCAAGACCAACCCATTATTCAAATACCATTAGGGAGTTATATCCTTCAAGAAATTGGGGTAAATCAAGCATATTTGGGATAAAATCAAGCCTCAAGACATTTGGGGTCTTGGGTCAAATAATTAAGAATTCAACACTATAAATTAAGGATACATAGCTTAGATTAGATGTTAATCACGATTATGCAAGTTATTCAAGCTCCTAATCAACACCTAAGACTCAATTTAGGGACTACACACTCTATTAGGGTTTATGGAACCCAAGGCAATAAAGAAATGGCTAATTCTCAACCAAAAAGGGCATTTAAATACCCTTTCCTAGGCCCTTAATTCAGGTGATCATAGACACACGGGCCACGATTGTGATATAGCCTCCGTGATTGCGGTACCTTTGCTGTACTAGATGACAGCTGAAACTTAGAATAAATTCCAAGTTTCGGCCAATGCCTCGGGATGCATCCGGAATCCAATATGAGCAAAGAAAATATACAACCACACTGATTTTGACATTTCAAATGCGTTGGTGAAGTTGAATTTTCAATCTAAGGTCGTTTTAACCAAATGTCGACCCCATTCTTAAATTTCTAATGTATCAACTTTTTGACCAATAGGCCAAAATAAGTTCAGGTGTAGTGGGACCTGAACCAAAGGTCTACCCAACCTAAAATTGATATTTTGGAGCTGCTGGCGAAGTCAAAATTTGCATTCGATATTGTTTTATTAACGTTTTTGCTCGATGGCCATTTGGAACCAGTGAAGGCTTCTAAATAAGGAAATGGTTCTAAAAACCAAATGGACTGCCTGGTAACCAAACTATTAGTTCCAGTAAGTGATAAATGACTTAGAGTAGCTATGGAAAATTTCTAACGATGAAAATAAGTGGAATCACAAGAAATGACTTGAAGGGTCATTACACAATGCCTCCAAAAGAAGCCATATCAATACTGGAATGGTAGCTATTACTATATGCAAACTCTGCTAAAGCCAAATGCTGCTCCCACTAGCCAGCAAATCCATCACACAAGCGTGGATCATATCTTTTAAAACTTGAATAGTCCACTCCGACTGACCGTTAGTCTGGGGGTAAAACGTTATACTAAGATCAACCTGAGTGCCTAAACCATCCTGAAATGGCTTTCAAAAGTGAGATGTCAACACAGAATCTCAATATGAAATAATAGACACCAGCACACTATGTAGATGCACAATTTTATGAATATAGATACAGGCCAACTTCTCAGCACTGAATGAAACCTAAACTAGAATGAAATGGGCTGGCTTGGTCAATTGATCCAAGATAACCCATACACTTTAAGAATCACGAGATATATAAGGTAAATCAACCACAAAATCTATGGTGATCAGTTCCTACTTCCACTTGGGAATGGGTAACCTTTGAAGCAAACCATCAGGTCTCATATGTCCATCCTTTACTTGTTGACAACATAGGTAATGAGCCATAAAATCAGCTACATAGTGCCTCATACCACCCCACCAGTAGGGTTATCTCAAATCATGATAATATTAGTCATACATGGATAGATGGAATATCGGGAGAAATGGGCCTCCTCTAAGGCCAACCTGGTCATATCACCTACTCTCGGCACATAAACTCAGCCCCCAATCCTCAAAACTCCATTTGAATCAAGTGAGGCTTGCTTAGCCTCGCCAATCAACACCTTATCTCGAATTAACCTCAATCCAACATCATTAAATTGATGAGCTTAAATCTTCTCTATAAAAAAAGATATAGCCTCCATAAAGGCCAAAACACGCCAAGGTATCAGAATATCAAGCCTAACCATCTGGTTAGCTAAAGACTGAACCTCTAAGGCTAAAGGCCTCTCTTAGGTCAAAAGATGTACCAAGCTACCCATATTGGTCGACTTTTGGAGCCTTGCCCGGATGGTAGAGAATATTCAAGCCATAATCCTTAGCAACTCAAGCCAACGCCACTGCCTCATATTAAGATCTCGCTGGGTGAAGATTTACTGAAGTCTACAATGATCTAAAAAGATCTCATAATGGATTCCATACAAGTAGTGCCTCCACAACTTTAAAGAAAAAAACAACTGCTTACAACTTTAAATCATGGGTAGGATAATTCCTCTCATGAGGCTTCAAATGATGAGATGTATAAGCAATTACCTTGCCCTCCTATATCAACTCCACACCCAATCCAACACCTAAAACATCACAAAACATGGTAAAACCCACGCCTGCCTTGGGTTCAGTCAATATATGAGTTAAAGTCAATAAATCATTGAGCTTTTGAAAGCTCACCTGATAAGAATTAGACCACTGAAAAATTTTCTTCTGAGTCAACTTAGTTAAAGGAGCTACAATAGATGAGAAACCACTAACAAAATATCGATAATAACCTACCAAGCCAATAAAACTTCGAATCTCGATGGGCGAAGTAGGTCTATCCCAATCACGAATAGCTTCAACCTTGGCTGGGTCAATCATGATACCTTCCTTAGTCACGACATGATCCAAGAAAGAAACATACTCCAACCAAAACTCACACCTAAAGAACTTCACATATAACTTCTCATCCCTCAATATCTGAAGCACAATCCACAAATGCTCCTCATGCTCAGACTCACTGTTGGAATAGACTAAGATATTATCTATAAATACAATAACAAGGGAGTTAAGATATGATCGAAACACTGGTTCATCAACTCCATGTATGCGGAAAGGGCATTAGTCAACCCAAAAGACATGAACAAGAACTCACAATGACCATATCGAGTCCAAAAAATTATCTCTAAAATATTCGATGCTCTAATCCTCAACTAGTGATACCCGAACTTCAAGTTAATCTTTGAAAACACTGCAGCACTCTAAAGTTAATCAAATAAGTCATCAGTACGGGGAAAAAGATACTTATTATTAACCGTTACCTTGTTCAACTTTAGACAATCAATACACATACGCATAGACCCATCTTTCTTCTTCTTTTTCTTCACAAATAGGACAGGCAAACCCAAGGAAATATACTCAGTCAAATAACTCCCTTATCCAATAACTTCTGCAACTGATCCGTTATTTTTTCCAGCTTGGCTGGGGCCATCCTATAAGGAAGAAGAGAGATGGGCTTGGTGTCTGGCTTAACATCAATGAAAAAATTAATATCATGATCCGAAGGCATACCAGGCAAATCATAGAGAACATATCAATAAACTTATGAAAAACACAAAAAAAATCTAAGAAAGGAGGTGAAACAGCACTAGTATTACGAATATGAGCCAAACAAAACAAACATCCCCTCTCAACTAATCGACATACCTGAACATATGATATGATCCTCTTGGGTCCCAAATGAAGTGCACCCTTCCAAGTTATCTTCGGCATACCTGGCGAAGATAAAGTCATGGTCTTAGAAAAATAATCTAAGATAGCATGATAAGGAGCCAACCAATCCATACCCAAAATATTATTGAAATAATCCATATCTAAAACAACCAAATTTACCCAAGTTTTACGGCTAGAAAAAGTTACTACATAAGATCGGTATACCCGATCCACTATTAAAGAGTCTTCTACAGGGGTAGATACACAACTAGACGTGGAAGGAGGATCACTAATAGAATCAAAACCCAAAGCAAAATGCACAGACATATAAGAGAAGGTTTATCCGGGATGAAATAATATAGATGTAATCTGAAACAAATGGGGATGATACCTGTGATCACAGCATCAGAACCCTCTGCCTCTGGTTTGGCTAATATGGCATAACACTGTCCATGAACACCAACAGGATGAATATCCCCACAACCACCACCATGAGCTCTACTACCTCTTCCCCTAGTATCTCTGGTATCACCCCTACCCCTCATAATTTATATAGGAGTAGCTCTAAACACACTATGGGGACAATCCTTGTCCATGTGGAAAAACTTATCACACATAAAGCAACCTCTAAACTTGTCCTGACGGTGTACCTCTTTAGCACATCTCTGTGATGCTCGAGATGTAGACTCCTGCGGCTACACCTGTTCCCCTATACTCTGGAATGATACCCTAAACACTATCATCTAAGTTATGGCTCACTAAAAAATAGTAAAGAATAAGTTTATTTGGCTGAGACCCTACCAGAGAGGGTAATATAGATGAAGGCCAAACTCCCAACCCCAGAGAAACATACTCAAATACCGGTACTAAAGAAGGAATAATACTCCAAGTTTGTGGAGTACCCAAAATAGAAGTTGGTGCAATAGGAGGATCGACACTTTGAACTAGAGGCATACTCGACAAAACCAAAAGAGAACCCTCTAAATAGGTTAGTAAATACACCAACAATCCCTCCAAAAGTAGGCAAGACAAACTTTGAGGAACTAGAGTAGAACCAACACCTCCAACCTGCTCAACACGAGGCTCAAGAGAGAGTCCCCTAACACTCCTCCTAGATGGGGTGAACCACGAGCCATTCTATTCTCTTGAGTCTTTTCGATACTTAAGGCTCAGCCTCTGGGTGAAGGCTTTGCATCTCTACTCTCACTAGACCTTATCAACACCATCTGTGTAGAAAAAGTATCACACAACTTAGAACAAAAGTTATAAAAAATCTTTGCATGATAAGGAATAAAATAAAGGAAGTTTCCTAAATACATCCTATTTCTACTCAAAGATAAATACAGATATCTACGTACCAATTTGCGAGACTCTATTATACATCCTGTTCTTACACCGTTGAGACCAATGAAACTTGGTTACTCCAATACTAATTTTTCATGACCCAAAAATAAGGATCATGATGGCACTTGTCGCGGTGTACCTTGACAAGTAATCTTATCAGCCAAACTGATACAAAATGAGGAAAAGACAAAAATGTCCCAAGGTAAGGCTTCTAAAATAAAGTCGAACCATAAAAGTAATTATAACCATGCAGAAAGAACATATCCAAATACCATACATTCCCAAAACTAAGTGTTAATATTGTAAGAATTACCAATACAAACCATGAGTCAAATACATCAAAAATATCTACATAGTGTCAATATCTGTCTCCGAATACAAATAAAGATGTAACTATTATAAAAAGATAGAGGTGAAATCTGAACGTATGAATGTCCAACTGCTACCTTGAGAAATCCAAAGTTGCTCAAAATTAACCAATCTGAGGCACACTCAAGCTAGGACTTGCGCCGAAAGGGCATAATAGCTGTGAGTACGATCCACTTGTACTCAATAGGTATCATATGCCGATCGATCAAAGTAGAAAATAAAGCATAAAAAATACGCACTAAGGGCATATCACCTACAATCAAAAAATGTCCCATAGTAGTAGCCCACACTGCTTGTAATAACAATTCTATAATATCCATATATAATACAACAATTCACCATATAAGGATACAAATATACACAATATCACATACAGGTAGAACAAAAGAGGAACATGTATAATCAAGACCATCAAGCACAAATGAAGAAAGATAGAATAATTAGATATTTACAAGTCAAGAATATAGAATAAATAGATAGATAACAAGTCAATATGGCAATACAAGCACAACATAAATACAATAAAGCAAGTGCAATGTGTATGATGCTAATGGTGATGATGCATGAGGTTGTCGGACAACCTTCAGGATCGTCATACAATCTCTGTATACATCCACGGAGGCAAGACTCCCAATGTTGGACCCATGGAGGGCTTGTCAACTCATATACAATGCATTTATCAATATCTCCTCCCCCTCATATCTCTCGGAGAGAGTTATAAAATCTGATGTTCCTAGAATTTCCAGTATTTTCAGAGCACATAAGACACAAATCAAGTATGACAAACAACAACAACAAGTATATACAAAATATACAACAAACAAGTGAAATTATGTGTATGATGCCATGAGGATGATAATGTAATGCTCATGACCCATCATAATGAGTATTTTCACAACCAATCATATGAGGTATTTCCATAACCAATTATAATAATATATTTTCACAACCACATGAGCCAATATCTACTCATTAATTCCACCATCTATGAATTTCAACATGTTTTATATGCCAACAAGTATGGATATATCACAAAACACCAATGGTACCATATTAGACATTTCATCAATACGTTATAATTATTCACATGTATTCAAAGCTATCAATATCACATAGGACTCCACACTGTCACACAATCACATAATATCTTAATTTCAATAATTACATCACATATAGGCCCCCACACAAACACAACACATAGATAACCATTTTTCATGATTAATTCCCACTCTTAATATATATTTTATACTATTATTTACTATCTAGGTCAGTTTAAAAGAGTTAAGTCATAACCAATATCGTATGTCAAAATCGATCTGCTACACTTTGAATCCACGACCTTACTTTCCACGAACTATCCCAAAATCAACTGAAACCAACAAATATAAAATCTATGCATAAAAAAATCCAACAATTCCCATATTGACTACTTTTGGTTCGAGGTCAAAACGAATTTCCAAAATGGATTTGCAAAAAAGAAGGGCAAAATCGTAACTTTACTTCAAAAATGTGTTTCCTATATTTTTAGGAATCTATAGATGAAAACCTAGGTCAAATTGAGTAAAAAATGAGGTTCAAATCGAAGAGAAATCATTTACGATTTATCGGATAAAATCTTTAAAATCCGTGTTATAATCAAGAAGCGAAGTTGCTTTGAAGGTTAAATTGAAAAAAACTTGTAATTATAAGATTAATATATTATTCAGGTGAAAAGAATGAATTGGGGTTTAGAAGAAAGTCCTAATATTTTTGGAGTTTTGAGAAATTAGTCAAGGAATTAGAGTAGAAAAGAATGAAATCTCACCTTAAATTTGTAATAGAATCAAGAAATAGATGTTAATCTAGCTTCCCAAGCTCCCACAAGCTTCACTTTTAAGTTCTCACACTATTTTAGGATTTAATTCTCAAGAGACAAGGTGAAAAATGAGTAAAAAGCGCAAAAAAAAGAGGGGTACAAGTTGTTTTTATATTATAGATTTTTTACACCAGATTTAAAGTCCAAAAATGGACTTCGACAGGGTGTCCGAAATTCGTTCAGAGTCCGATATATGTAAACGAATTGTGCAACCATACTAAATTCGATGCTCCATACTTAATGGCAATATCATAATTTCAATAAAATATCATTTTCACAAAGTTTATCCCCGAAACCCAAAATTATAATTTTTTCAATTGAGGATCGAAATGAGATTTAAAGGCCATAAAGTCACATCAAATATGCTACCACCCTAAAATCAATATTTTGGACATATTGATGAAGTTGAATTTTCCATCCGAGGTTATTTCGATTAAATATGGGTCCCACACCCACATTTTCAATTTTTTAACTTTCCGATCAACAAGTTAAAATGAGTTCGGGTGCATTGAGACCTGAACCAAAGGTCTGCCTAGCCTACAATTAATATTCTAGAGTTGTTGGTGCATTTCGTTCAGCCATCTATTATACAAATCAAAATATAACCACACAGGTCCAAAATAAAGCTCTCGAAGGCACCAAAAATCACAATATCACATAAAAGATACCAAAATGCATCAAAAACTATTTCAATCACCCACATACTCCATAAATATCACAATGCAACCTATGGGTAGGGGTAAAACAGTCAAATCATACAAAATCATAAATTTCACATATTTTATCAAATTTGTAGGTCGTTACAATATAGATCATTTAAAATATATTATTTAGAAAAAATACATAACTACCCCCCTAATGTTAGCTGATTATTTCAAAAAGTCACCTAAACTTTACTTTCAACCTAATACCCCATGATTCTTACTTAATCCATTGTAAATACGTCATTTTTCTTTGAATTTCAGTCACAACAAAGAGTGTGAATACACGCACCGATCAGGTGCTGCCACGTGTGAAATATATTTAATTTTATATTTATTTATTTTTTTAAATAAAATTTTTCTTTTAATTTTATTTATCAAGTAATCAATTTTCTTCTTCCCCAATTCTCCGTTAATCACCGCTCCAACATCTCTTCTTCTTCCCCAATTCTCCATTAACAACCATTACACTCTTTTTTTTTTATTTTTTTTCCCAATTCTCCATTGAAGCTAGGAAATTTTACAAAAAAAAAAATCTCCTTAATGAATCAAACTAGTGGGATATAAAAATCATGTATTAACTTTAATTTCTTCTTAATTTGTTTAGAAGTTGTGAAATCAAGTATCCTTTTTGTGATTAAAATTTTTTCCATCTTCAACTCCATTTACTTGAATCATAAAACTCCATTAATGGAGCTTTAATGGAGGAGTTGAAGAAGACAATGGTGTTGAAATCTCATTACTCATGAGTACTGAGTAATTTTCTAAAATCTGCAACTCTATATATCCATATAGAAGAAGAGAAAAAACAAAGACACCATTAATGAAGATTGATGGAGAAGAAGAAGAAGAAAGAAATAAAAAAAATAGAAAATGAAGGAAAACAAAGATACCACCACTGTTGAATCCCTTCAATTAAGTTATTTACAGCTCATTTTTTTTGTGTGTGAAATACCATTATCTTGAAAATTCTGAGTTTTTTTTTTCTTTTTAGAGCTTTTTATGTGTGATTTAATTTTTGTATCTGCTAAAATACCATTGAAGCTTTTGTAGAATATGATTTGTACATAAAAGATGATTTGTACAGTTTATACGCAATAATCCTGCTAAGAAGAATGAAATGGAACATGGAAAGCAAGAAGATAATAATGGGGTGGGGTTGGGTGTGGGGGGGGAGGGGAGGGGTAGGGTTAATTTTAAAAAGTAAATAAATAGTGATTTAAAAAAAGAATATAAATTATATATCAAATTATTTACATGTGGCAGCTTTTAATTGGTTAAAAAACTCAAATTTGAGCCTTTTCACGCGCCTGTGGCGCGTACACGTAGAGGATAAAAATGGTGTATTTGCAACGGAATAAAGAAGAATCGTGGGGTAATAGGTTGAACTTAAATTTTAGGTGTCTTTTTGAAAAAGTCGGCCAACATCAGGGGGTATTTATGTATTTTCTCAAAATAGATTTATACATGCATCGTACGTTCCCATAGTTGTCTAATATTTTTTGTTATATATCTCTAATCTCTAACTCTAATCTTTATCTCCATCTCTAATCTTTGTCTCTATCTCTAATATATAAGAATTTTACAAATATTGTTTGAACTTTTTGTCCTTCATTAAAAGACTACACAATAAACAAAATCATCTTTTAATAATTTCTTAATATTTAAAAATATATTTATTTTTAATCCCCTAATATTTAGGAAGAAATTTATTCCATATGTAATACACTTTAGGTTTACATATACAATCTTTTTTCATTCCAAAAATACAATGCAAACAATCTATATAAATAAAATGATAAGTTTCTCCTCCGTCTCTTACTTGGTGGTACCACCTTCTCTGAATATTGGTGTTTTAAAATTTTTAATTTTTGTCTCCGATGATTTTTCAAGATCATGATCCTCCTCCATCATTTGATAATGTGTTATAATCAGTGTCCTTAAAAATATGTGAAGTTATCTTCTGAAATTGGATTAGCGCAATATGTTGCTCAGACATCGTAGATGAACACTTCGTGGGCTAATTCTTTTATATATTCTTATAAAGTCTTATTTTTTCGTAATCACAGATGTGGACACTTTATGAAAAGGAAGAAATTTTTAGGTTTTAATGGCCCGTTCTTTCTTTTATAAGTGTATTTTCAATTTATTTGTGAATGATATTTTGTTGTGTTTTTGAAATTGGAAGCATACTTACGTGATGTCTTATTTACCTTTTGGTATTTATATGCTTTACTTGATGAAAGTTGTGCATTTATGTTTTGTACTTATAATTGAAATTTAGTGTAGCATATTACAAGATATGAGGATATTAATCCAGACACAAAATGCACTAATTTGTTCATAAATTTGTATCTTTGTTTTTTCTAGAGTCATGTTTTTTTTTTTTATATGGTTATGGTATTTGTGGGAATGTATATTTGTAGATATACATTTTTCTATACTATTCGTGTTTAGAGGCCACTTTAGAAGAAACATATTGCTATAATTGTGTATTTATTTTATTAAAAGGTTTCTAAAATAAATATATACTAACTTTTGAAGCAGGAGTTACCATCCACGTGGACATTTCCCTAAGCACTTGTAGTTGGTCTCTATATTGCTACCGAGTTGAAGTTCCATATGTTAATAAGTTGAGTCTTATTTGCATATTTAGGGTTCTTTTCTTATGTGAAAACCTCTGAGACTTCTCTTTTATAATATATATATATATACTTTAGATATGCTACAACTTATTTTCATGATTAGATATTTAACTTTTATTCTTCATTATCTTTTTATTGGATTGTTGTGATATTTTTCTCATTTTAACAAATTATATAGGGATGAAGAATTGGAGAAATTAATGTAAATACTGACGAGGAAGTAAATTGATAATTGTTAAGATCAAATTTGGAGTTAATATTTAGAATCCAAATGTAATTTTTAAAAAATATAAAAATTGAAAATAAGTTTTAAAAATTTTATAGTTTCATTTTATTAAAAATTTAGACTTTTTTTTTTTAAAAAAATCTATATCTATACTATATTTGTGAAGTATCTTAGAAATATTATTTAGACTTTATGCCCTTCACTAAAAGACTTCACAATAGAAAAAATTGTCTTTTCACTCATTTCTTTCAATTATAAATTAATTATTAAAAAATTAAAGAGTTCTAAAATATATCATAAGATAAAAATATATTTTAAAAATTATAGCGTCCTGCAATGAAAAGAGATGTTAGGAGACTTAATAATGTAATGACCTAAAAATTTGATAAAATATGTGAAATTTGTGATTTAGTGTGATTTGACTATTTTACCTCTCCCTGTAGTTGCATTATGATATTTCTGAGGTGTGGGAGTGATTGACATGGTTTTCGATGCATTTGGTATCATTTATGCAATACTGTGGTTTTTGATGGCTTCGAGAGCCTTATTTTGGACTTATGTGATTATCTTTTGATCCGTGTGATGGATGACCAAATGGACTGCACTAGAAGCTCCGAAATATCAATTTTAGGCTAGGTACACCTTTGGTATAGGTCTTGATACATCCGAGCTCATTTTGACCTATTGGTTGGAAAGTTGGAAAATTGAAAATATGGGTGTGGGACCCACATTTGATCGAAACGACCTCGGCTAGAAAATCTAAATTTGCCAGTAGATTTGGAATGTCGATTTTAGGGTGTTAGCATATTTGGTATGATTTTACGGCTTTTAAATCTCATTTCGACCCTCGGTTTGGAAAATTGTGATTTTAAGTTTTGGGGGTCAATTTTGTGAAAATGATATTTTTTTTGAAAATCTGATATCACCATCGCGTCTATAACATCAAATTTAGTATGGCTGCATAGTTCATTTGTGTATATTAAATTCTGAACGAATTTTGGGCTCTCCATTGAAGTCCGTTTGGACTTGGGAAAGAAAATCTGCACTATTGTAGTAGATTTTTTGCTATATAACAGTCTTTTTTCATCTTGTCTCTTTTTGGCGTATTTTACTCATTTTTCATTTTATCTCTTGAGATTAAACCCTAAAATAGTATGAGAGCTTAAAAGTAAAGTTTGTGAGAGCTTAGAAAGCTAGATTAGCACCTTTTTCTTGGTTTTATTACGGATAAAAGGTAAAAATTCACCATTTTCTTAGTAGTTTCTTGATTAATTTCTCAAAACCCCAAAAATGTAGGGCTTGATTTTAAACCCCAAGGATCACTTGAATAATATTTTTATCTTATAATTACTAGTTTTTCATCAATTTAACCTTCAAAACAACTTCGATTCTTGATTTTAACCTGGATTTAAAAGATTTTACCCGGTAAAGCTCAAAAGTAGTTTTTATTCAATTTGAACCTCATTTTTTACTCAATTTAACTTGGGTATTCAGCTGTAGATTCCTGAAAATATGGAGAACATGTTTTTGAAGTAAAGTTCTGATTTTGTCCTTCTTTTTTGGAAACTCATTCCGAGGTTCGTCTTGACTCCGAACCAAAAGGAGTCAATATGAGTGTTGTTGATTTTATTTTGATGCATAGATTCCATATTTGATATTTTTAGTAGAATTCGAGCTTGTTCGTGAAAAGTAAGGTCGTGGGATCAAAGTGTAGCGAACCGATTTTGGCTTTTGAGGTAGGTTATGGCTTAACTCTTTCAGAATGGGTTGGATAGTAAATGATGATACAAAGTGCATGTTAAGGGTGAGAACGAATCATGAAAAATAGATATTTATGTGTTGTGCCCATTTGGGGGCCTATATGTGATGTAATTATCGAAATTGAGTTATTATGCGATGTGCGTGATTGTGTGGGGTCCTATGTGATATTGATAGCCTTTAATACATGTGAATAATTATATCGTGTTGTTAAAATGATTAATGTGGTACCATTGGTTTATTGTGATTATATTCATACTTTATTAGCATATGAGACATGTGGAAATTCATTGATGAAACAAAAATAATGAGTGGATATTGACCCATGTGGTGGTGAAAATGTATCATTGTGGTTGGTTGTGGAAATATATCATATGGTTGGTTTTGGAAATACTCATTATGATTGGTTGTGAGAATTATATCTTCATATCATACTCATTCATGAAACATTGGTACCACAGTGGCAACATTTGAGAAACAATGGCAACACCTGATAACACCATTCCGAGGGATGTAACAAAAAGAAGATATGATATATGTGAATTGTATATGGGTTGAAGAACCCTCCATGGGCCCTACGTCGGGAAGATTTAGCTCTTTAGGTTTATACGGTGATTGTACAATGACCCCAAAGGTTGGGCAACGACCTCATGTATCATCATCATCATCATATACATTGCACTTACTTTATTGTGTTTATATTGTGTTGTATTGACATATTGACTTGCCCTATTGTGTAATTGTCTTATCTTCTTTTACTTGTATTTAATGATCTTGTATATGAATGTTTCCCTTTGTTCTACTTATATGTGATATAATGCATATTTGTGTTCTACCTGGTTGTGATGTTGCAATATATGTGATATATTAGAACTGTTAGTGCAAGTGGCGTGGGCTACTGTTGTGGGGATATTTTCTGATTGCAGGTGACGTATTGTATGCTTTATTTACTACTTTACTTGGTCGGCCTATGATACCTACTGAATACAAGTGGACTTACTCATGCCTATTTCTCCCTTTCGATGCAAGTCCTAGCTCGAGTGCGCCTCAGCTTGATTGACTCGGCTGATTGTTGGAGCTTTCAAGGTAGTAGTTGGACATTCATGCATTCGAAGTTCACCTCTATCTTTCTATAGTAGTTATGTCTTTATTAGTATTCAGAGACAGTTATTATTTCTCTGTGGTTATTTTTTCGATGTATTTGACTCTTGAATTGTATTAGTAGTTCTTACACTATTGACACCAGATTTTGGGCATGATTGGTATTTTGGATAAGTTCTTTCTGCATTGTTATGATTACTTATATGGTTCGACTTCGTTCTAGAAGCCTTACCTTGAGATATTTTTGTCTTTTCCTATTTTCATATCAGTTTGGGTGATAGGCTTACTTGTCAAGGTACGCCGCGACAAGTGCCATCATGACCCTTATTTTTGGGTCGTGACAAATAATCAAGGAGTTTGAAATATTTTTTTTATTATATTGAACAAAGACAAGCAAAGACCAATTAAGAAGAGAAAAGAAATAAATTAGTTTTTCTTTTTTATTGTAAAACTATTTTCCTTCAATATATATAAATTTACACACATTTTTGGGTTAATAGAAATATGGTAAAAATTTTTATTTTGGTTCATTAGTGATATCTAGGTTTGAGGAAGGTCACTTTTTTAAAAGAAAAATAAAGATCCATTATTTATGAAAGAAAATATATTTGAATTAATTATATAATATTATACTATTTGATTTAGCTCATATTTATGTTTTTTTAAATATTTTTATATAAGATTGACCATGGGTGTTTCATGATTTAGGTAAAAATTGATCCAAATTGAATTGAATCGATTAAATAAATTGTGTTTTATTTGGTTTAATTTTGGATTTTTAAAAATCAAGAATAGTTGATTTGGTTTTGATTTAAAAAATTGAAGAAATAATTAAATTTTAGTTTTAAATAATCAAAGACTACACGTGCGGGACACATGCATATAATCAAAAGCTACACGTGTGACACATGTGCGTTTAACTAGTATAAAATAAAGTAAATATAAACTTTCAGTGTTGCTTGGCATAAATTCAAGAAAGACAACTACTTGAAATTTAAATTGAAATGGATAACTTCTGCAATTCTTGTTTTCAAATTTCTTTTGTTCATTTTCAAGAACATGAACTTCCATGTGATTACGATATCACGAGTTCAAGCCATACCAATAGTCTCTTGTAGAAATGTTAAGACTGTGTAGAATAGATCACTGTGGTTTGATCCTTTCCGGACTCCTATATGTACCGGGAGCCTTAGTGCACCAAAGTTTCCTTTAAAGAACTTGAACTTCCCTTTATAGAAAAAAATATTAAAATTTTAAGCCGTCAAATTATTAGGCTAATGATATGAAAATTAGATAACCTCATATATTCCTCACTTCATAAAATCTCCATATATATCATCAAAAACAGGCTGCCCTTCTCATCCGCGAAGGATAAGCATTTAGTAGTTTTCTTGGTTTTTATTTCTCTTCACAATATTATATTATATATACTTATATATAAGAGAGAATAATAAATATGGTAGTCCTCATAAGGCTACTTTAGTAATTTCAATTAATTTGTTAATCCACTAAAATTATGGTATGTAGTTGATAAAGATAAAACTACTTTATTTTTTTTCTTGACAAATGAGACTTTATATGTGGTGTGTCATGATATGAGAAATAATTGAGTTTTTTCTTGAACTCTAATTGTTTAACTAATTTTTTTTTAAAAATAGAAAATATGGAGGAAATTACAAAGTGAAAAATCAAATTATTACTACTATAAATAAGGGAGAATATTTCATTTTGGTAGTCCTCACATGAAGATCTCATCGATTTTTGTAAATTTAAACAATTACATGGGCTATTAAAATTCTATACAAAATATGATGGGTCATAAAGAAGTGATAGTGACACTATAAAATATCTATTTATCCAACTAAATTTAAAATTAATTCAAAATTTTGTTGTCTTCTTTTATGTGGGATAATTAGAGTATAATAAAAGATAACACTCATTTTCTTAAATCCTGACAAGAAATTTGTGAAGCTTTAATAATCTTGTAAGATTTCATCCATTGAAGAAACATCTACAAAAATTATTTTATTGAGTCAAATTTTTAATTATTTAATTTGTATACTATTTTTATTAATAAATCATACAATAGTTTGTAGCATTAAATATTTTTATATTAATCAAGTATTGTATTATTTTTTTTTAATAAGTAAGTTAGCCAACATAAAGTTTAATTAAAAAAAAATTGATTAAACATAAGGGAAAAATAAATTTAGATCGTTAAAGACTTTCACTTAAAAAATTTCAGTAAATAAAAATGAGAAAATTTTAGTGTGTGAATTTGTTTGAAAATTAAAAGAAGACTAAAATATACCATAATAAAAATGTTATTTTTAATTATAAAAACTTTTACTCACCCCCCACCCCCACCCCCACCCCCCATTTTAATTTATTTGTTTGATTTTGACTTAGCACAAAGTTAAAGAAAAAGTAGCAAATATTTTTGAATTTTGTGATCTTATTAAAAATATGCAAAAAGGACCAAGATATTTGTTGATCTTGTTATCTTAAACATGTCACGTGAAAAGTTGAAATTAACCCAAGAAAGAAAAGATACATTTTTTTAAACGAACTAAAAAAATAGGACAAAAAATGAAACAAATATATAATTTAACATTTTAAAAATTTTAAAAAATAATCGAACTATACCATTAACTAATATGCTGGTACAAAACAGAAAAAAAGCAAATATATCAAAAAATAAAAAAAATTACAAATATAAATGTTAATGTAGTTCAGGCCCGGGCTTAGCACGAGCCAAGGACACTAGTATATAGATATGAATGTATGAAATTAAAAAAATTAAGAAATAAAAATTATTGTCACCTTTTGAAATGATGAAATTCAATTATTTTTTGAATATACCATTTATGAAGCTACCAGAATGATCATCTCAAAATAAAAACAAGGGAAAAAGAAGAGGAAAATTACCCCACTCAAATTGTCGTGGTCGATGCAACAACATTAACCAGTAAAAATAGGAAGTCAATCTGCAAAAAACTCCATTTTTTATTATAGATTACCCATTACTTATTCTCATTTGATAAGTAATTTCATACTCCATGTTTTGCAAAGAAAAATAGAATTATTGGTCATAAAAAGGTATCACATCACCTTATTTATACAAGATTTATGGATGATGAAACTTCCACGAGAAAATCATCTTTGAAATTGTCGCTACACATAATCTTGTGTATTTCTTCGACAGATTTGAACCTTCGAGTAGGGAGCAGTAAGATCTAGAAGATATCCAAATTTTGTCACCATTGTTGCCTAGAATGAGTTTCTATCCATTAAAATAGGATATGAACGATTCTGGAGAAAATTGAAGGAAAGATGTCATTTAAGTCTTGAATGAAAGATTGGTGACATTGACCAACTTAAAGGGTCAAATATAATTAGAAAACTTGATTAAGTTAATTGTAGACTTGATTAATATTTTTAAAACTTTCTAATCTTTTTACAAATATAAATCAACCATACCCTTCTCCTGTCCAAGTCAGCCATCCATCTCTTCTCTCCCCCCTCTCTATCTCGACTGTCTTTCAAGCTTCTCCCAACCAATAATTCTGTAAATTTCTTTCTTCAATCCCCGACGACTTTAACCTTTCGGTGATAAATAGTTGAACTTCGAGTTTCTTTCAGACTTTCAACCGTCAATCGATGTCATAATATTACTCTCTAGCGACAAAAACTTTGAGTTCTTCATTGTCCCTTTTCTTCTTTCACAGGTAAAAAATTAGGGTTTTTTAGTTATTAAGAAAAAGAGAAACTTGAGCCAATTTCTTCTCTAGTATTGGTTAACAATTTCAATATTTGTTACTTTAATTTAAAATGCAGTCTGATTTTTGGTATTTCTTCTCTTCTATTTTTGGAGTGAAATATAATTTTTTATTGTTTGTTGCATTTTTTGAAGTTTGATGTTTGTTGTTTGTGTTTGTACAAACAAAACAATGATGTTGGATTTTTTTATGTTGCGCTCGTTCTTGGGTTGATTTGTTTTTGTTCTTGGTAAAAATAGTGATATTGCTGTTGTTTTATTGAACAAAATCATGCTACTATTTTTTTCTACAGCAGATTAACCTTCTAATGCAATATATTAACCTTCTGATATAATAAATTAACCATCTGATGCAACAAATTTACTATCTAATGTTTGATGCAATAAATTTACCATCTGATGCAACAAATTTGCTATCTGATACAATCGATTTACCATCTCATGGAATAGATTTACAATCTGATACAAGAGAGGAATCATTAGATTAAAAATCTAATGCAACAAATTAACCATCTGATGCAATAAATTTACCATCAAATTTACTTTTTGATGCAATCAATTAACCATCTGATGCAATAGAGGATTCATTAGATTAAAAATCTAATGCAATAAATTAACCATCTGATGCAACAGATTTACCATCAAATTACAAATTTGACACAACAGATTAACCTTATGATACAATAGAGGAACCATCTGATGCAACAGATTTACCATCGGATTAAAAATCTAATACAATAGATTAATCAACTTATGTAATAGAGGAACCTTATGTTAGATGAAATCCTATCATTTATTTCAACAGAATATGTCCAAGACTTAATTTTTCCAACTAATTATTCATCTGTTACGATACAAACCTTCTGTTGGAACAAATATAAATAATATTAAGTGTTGATTCATGTTCCAACAGATCACTCATATGTTGCAGCAGATGTGTGATATATACATATGAGTGATCTGTTGCAAAGACCAGTCATCTGTTTCAACAGATGAGTGATCTAGTTTTATTATTGTAACAAATTACTCATTCGTTGCAACAAGTTAGGTATATGTTGCATCACATAACTTAACAGGCGCAACAGATGTGTGATCTGTTGGAACTGTTATTTTACTATTGTGCATATTAGATTTACTGTTATCCTTTTTAACACTATATTAATCAATTATAATCTATTTTATATTCCTGTTAATTTTAGATAATATGACTCCCAAAAGAAAAGAAACCAAATCAACTCCAAGTAAATGAACAAATAAAGCAGCTAGGCTACATCTACCACTCTATGAGCTTGCTTTACAAGCGTTATCTCAACCAGGAGTAGAAGATGATGAACATGGAGAGGAGGAATATTTCAAAATAGATGATCCAAATGCTAATATCCTTTCCACCGAAGAGTTGGTCAAAACCTTCAGCATGAATAGTTATCCTGTGAGAATACAGTGCGATAGTGCCACAGATTTAACGGGTGATTTCGTGGTTAAGTCAGCCATAGAAAAATCTTTTGACGCCTTTAGAAAAATACTTCGAGAATAAAATTTGGATGCTTATTTCAGGGACAACTGCTTTGGGTAGTATCTTGATTTGCTGGAGGACAACAATGCTCATTTCTAAATGAAAATGGTATATGATCTCCTCAAGCGTAGGTTTATGTATGATAAAAAGATAAGATAGATGAGGTGTGGATAAATTATTGTGGCATGCCTGTTTGTTTTAGTAAGAAGGAGTTTGCCATAGTTACTGGACTAAAATATTATCCTCTTTCTTCTTCTCAAGTTATACCTATTCTAATCCCAAAAAGCACCCTGCAAACTCCAAAAAGGCAAATACAAGTCAAGTCATCATGAAGACTTGGTGTCCCTTGTTGGTCCAAGCTTCAAAAATAAAAATTTGATAGAAGCATTGAAAGCTAAAAGACTTTCAAAGAAGCACAAGAAATCATTGTGTTTGGTTTGGTTTGTACATAATATTCTTTGGGTGAGAGACGTTAACAACAACACACCACTTGGTTTAATAAAGCTCTCTGAGGATCTTGAGACATTTAACAACTATCCTTGGGGTTATGAAACCTTTAAAATGACTGTTAAATATTTGTTGACTCTGTTAATGCTAAAGATAATCAACTTATATGGCTTTTCATGGTAAATATTTCTTTTATTATGATATGATTCATTATTTTATTCAATAATGCTTTTGATTTATTAGCGTTATTTCATAGGTTTGGGCATTTGAAGCCATTCTTTATTTGAGACAACAAGTGAACTACCAGAAAAAAGTTTCCTGTCCAAGAATCCTGAGATGGTTATCAGCCAAAACTGATAAAAATGTAAAATTTCTTGATCTCTTTACCCCTCGAAGGAAGCAGTAAGTCTAATTATAATTAAGTTATTATTTTAATTAATGATTTTTATAAATAATTTTATCATCATTCTAATAGATGTATTGATTTCTTTTATATTGTCCATCTGTGGCTTGTTCGGACCAATCGAGAGTTAAAGATGCTATTTTTTCTTACTTTACAGTCTGTGCAAACTTTATCAGACCCTAAGGTCATTGATAGAATAAAAAAGAACATATTTAGAGCAACAACCATCAAAAGAAAAATAATTTTGGAGGGTGAGATTGTTGATGTTGATGATGGTAGTGGTAGTGGTGCTGCTATTGGGGATAATATGCCCCTCTTACAGTTTTTGAAACAGCAAACAATTATGATTATGATCATACTAGTTGTATAGATTTTTCCCTTTCTAGTGAATGTCTTGCATGTAAATGTCAAGACTGAAAGGAGAACCATAATAGAGTGATTAATACTATTAATGCATTAACTACTTCTGTAAAGGAATTGACATCTAAGCGGGGTGTTATTCCATCAAAGAGGATTTCATATCCATACACTCCACTAGAGATTAAGGTGGCTAAGAGAAGAAGGAATGAAGTTTCCAAGGCATCACCAAGCATCGAAAAAAGAAAAATTGCAACTCCTCTGTCTTTGTCTTGCATATTTGATCAATGTACAAGGGCCATAGGAGAGCAGTATAAGGTGAATGTATATCATCTATTGCAACAAACAAATAGAAATATATCTATTTCAATAGAGATACATCTACTATAAATTATCAAACAGATATATTCATCTGTTACACCAGTTGTCTAACCTGTTGCATCACATATGTTATCTGTTGCAATTGCTGTCTAATCTATTCCATCAAATATGTTATCTGTTGCAACATTTGTCCTTCTATTTCAACAAAATAAATAGCTATTTGTATTGCTTTAATTTGTACTAATAGATGAGTCATATATTTAAACAGATGGGTCATCTGTTTGAAATTATTGTACAACTCCTTCTTACCTATTCGAATTTGTCCCAACAAATGATCCATCTATTATAACAGATAGATAATCTGTTATATATCTGTGATTAGCATTGACAGTTCTGGCTTTCCAGGTAGATTTCACAATAGAAGCTACTGCTGAACAACATAATATCACAGTTGATAATCCATTAACTGCTTCCTAAGAAAAAAAAAGTGGAGCCTGTCAGTTTGGAAGAACGGAACAATTACCCCTTTGAACGGTTCAACATCTCGGATGAGGCTCCAAGAAAACTAATAAAGTTGATCAACAACTATTCAAAATGGATTGTTGATGGACTGTTAAAGCATCATGCCGGAAGGTACATAAATCAGTTTTAAAGATACTGCTTTATACAAATCTTGTTGTAAAAATATGATATTAACACATATAAATCATGTAGAAAATAAAATGACGAACACTATAAAGTGAATAAATTAAGTCTTAGTTTTGATATGTTCGACTTTGTTGTTACACATCCCTGAATGAAGCATTGGTTCTATTTGATGTCACAACCCTAAATTTGTTGGAATGATGAGGTTTAAATGCCATATATATTACTATTAATTAATACTTTATTTAATTATATCTATGTATTAATTTTATTATCACGTAATCTGAAATATTTGATAATACGTGCAGCACATCGATATTTACTACCACCAAAATAAGGCCAAGTTGCAAACACAAGAATAATACATATACACGACATACAATTATTTGTACAAAGTTTACATCAATAATGAATAATCGGATGTTTACCGAATTGAGGAATGCATAATCAACATCATCAAAGGTTTTAGCATTCTAGCTGGATTACCTTGGCATTTGGTTGAGAAAGTGTACATCCCAATTAATTTTGGTGATGAATTACATTGGGTGTTGGCTGTCATCGTTCTAAAAGCGAGGCGCATCTGAGTTTATGACTTGATGTTGGGAAGGAGACATTTTGGACCATCGTTTGAGATACAAAAGCTGACCAAAATATTGCTTACTTACCTTGATATAAGTGGCTTTTTGGACCAAAAGGTTCGTACTGATTGGTCAACGATTGAAACATACCGAGATAAAATGGGTAATCCATTTAATGTAGAATATGCTGAAGGAATTTCTTGAAAACCCATTGATAGCCTGTAAGTATCATAATTTAGTTTTATTTTATAAATTTCACAACACTTACATTAATTGCAAGATATGGATTATCTAATTTTTACAACCACAGGGATTGTGGTCTCTTTGTTTCCACTTACAAGTATCAAATGATGGACTTGATGCCAGATTACTTTGTGAAAGATATACAATTATTTTATGGAAATATAGAGAAGTGAAAGCTCAGAAACCGTATGCAAGCAAAATTAAAGATCCATAACAACCAAAGCCAAATTCCATAGCACCGAATGAGAACAACTTGTCCATATTGAGTAGATCTTTATAGCTTGAGTCTGTTAAAGTAATAACCTCTCCTAAGGAATTGTTTGTACCAGAGGTTAGATTGTTGATTTATTTGTTGAATAGATCATTTGTACCCATAATAATTTTTGTATATTTTATTTATTTGTTGAGTTATTTCAGGTAATTTCAGAAGGTTTTGATTTTTTTTTGTCTATGAATTTAATTTATTCCTTAGATTTGAACTTATTATTGAAATGAAATACTAGATTCAAATATCACAACAGATAATGCATCTGTTGCAACGGATAATTCATCTGTTACAACAAATGAAATATCTGTTAGAAATTGTCAATAAATTTAGACATTTGTTGCAACATGTATGTCATCTATTGGAAATGATCAAACAAGACTTCCTACTATTTTGATTTGTTCAAATAGATTACCTATTAGTTGCAATAGATAGACTATATGTTGCAATAAGTTGTATAATTGTTGTGATAGATAGACTTAGAAGCATCTGCATAATGCAACAGATGACCAACCTATTATAATATACAATCAATTTGTCAGAACAGATAGACTATTTATTACAACGGATAGGCAATCTGTTGCATTATAAAAAATTCAAATTTCATCAAATATAAAAAATTATCACTACATGTAAAGTGAAGTGGCTTGAAATAAAAAATTATTATGGTGTTTGTGTTTCTACATCTTCTTTATACACAGGATCCAATAATCTAGTTAGTACCTCATAAACCCAGACCTTTTACATGTTTGCCACAATATCATCGCATAGAGCGGTCGTTGTCTTAACCATTTCTATGCCGATCAGCAAACATTCGATGTATGCAAACGCGTACGACCCACACGCGGCATCGGTTTTACTTTTTGGAAGGTCCATGTTCTTGTTTCGACCTTCAAAATCCTATGCTTTTTTCATCAACACTTTATTTGCAAATGATCCATCAGTTTATTTTGCCTCAACAAGTTGGGGAACAACTCCAATAGTGGCTGCATGTGGTTAAAGAAATTGCCTTCGTTGATGATAGGTAAGTTGCAGTCATAAAACTTAATCTTTCCCTCCTTGAGTAGTATCTCAATAATAAAAAAATTATTGACGTCCACATTTATGACTGGAAGAATTCTCTTTGCCTTGGTCCAGCTCTTGCTGTGTGGATATGACTTCTTCCCTCTAATATATTTAATCATATATCCATCTCATTGGAACATAGAAACTAACCAATAAAATCCCGCTAGCTTACTAAGCTCATGGTACCTATCCCTAAAATTGTTGTAGAAGTTGAGGTCTATTATCCTATCGGCAACATCATAAGCATCCGGGTATGCTAATTGCCTTCTCCTCATGAGGAAGAGAATTTTATCAACATACTGTGATATAAAAAGACAATTTCTGAATAGTTTAGTAATTGTAAAGAACAAAAATATGATGGAAAGATACAACAGATGGTCCATCTGTTGCAGAGAATTCTCTGAATCTATTCACAGATTACCCAACTAATGCAACTTATACAATAGATGGGTAATCGGATGCAATAGAACCACCTCCAATTATACCAGAATATACAACTATTATAATAGACAACACATCTGTTACATTGCTTTTTCTTCATGAAGTAGATTAGAAGGCTAGGTTAGAAAAAGTAAAGTTACTTTGTCCACGTACACTTACTCATATTTGTCTTATTCTTGAAGTCTTAGCCGTGAAAGGCATGCATGGTGTATTCTTGTATAGTTTGCTTGACATTCATGGTCCTTCGCAGTTCCTTCTTATCTTTGGTGCCAAGTGCTGCATATATATCCACATTCTTCAATGGCCCCTGAACTTTAACAACTTTAGGAGGGGGAGAGGAGTTGTAATTTTTTTTGTTTCAGATTGGAGAGTATTTGTCTACTTACTTATTTTTTCTCCTAACCGCCACTGTAGGAGTGTATGGATCCCTCACCTTCTTGGATGGTATGACACTACTCTTGGATTTTAATTCCTCAGTAGCTTCAGTAATAACTCTAATTTTTTAAATAGTTTATCCTGTCTGTCCTTGCACTCTTTGTACTTGCAATGGGAATATGAGGGTAAAGGGGGGTAAGAGAAACCACTGTAAGGGTGAGAGGGATCGGTGTAAGGGTAAGAAAGTGTAATACCCCGTATTTCTCTAGCTTAAATTAACTCTCAGTCTATCAGTTATTCCATGTAAATTTTTTAAAATACTTAGTATTTTTTAGTTTAGAGCCCGCCAATGCGTAGGAAATTCAGTTAAATTTCCAACGATATAAATTTGTCTAAATCCGATGCCCGGACGAAGAGTTATAGCCAATTTAGTATGACATTGTGCCAATTTTGCCATCAACGCATCGCGGAAGCCAGCCAAATGGCAATGTTCAGTTTCCAGTGTTTTATCATGATATTGGTGTATCGCGCTAAGACCTCAATTCATAATTGTCAATTTTCAGTGTACCAATGCGATTCCACCGCATTGCGCCACCAGCCACATTTGCAATTGTCAGTTTCCAGTGGCTTGGCGCGATAGTGGCGCGTCGCGCCAGGTGCCCAAATTAGGTTTTTCACTGATGAATTTTTCTTTATTCCCAGGGGTAGTTTGGTGTTTTTTTCATGGTCCTAATCAGTCTAAACATGAAATCAAACCCCTAAATAACCTATTGCCTCATTATTTTCTCACTTTCTCTCAAGAATAAAACTCTCTCTCAAAGAGGCAAAAACCCTAATTCAAGAAATGAAGAACAAGCCTAAGAATTCTTCCAAGAACTTTAAGAATTAAGATACCCAGGTATGTTAGGTGTTCAGCTATGGGTACCTTTCACCCATAGAGTCCAGGAATCCTTTTTTAAAATCACAAGAGTGTTGATTTATGAATTACATGCTTAAAATTGAATTGAATTCATGTTCATGTTATTGTTGGGTTCTAATCCATGATTTAAATTACAAGTTCCAAGAATTGATCCTAGTATGTGTTGATTTACATGATATTCATGATAAACCCTTCAATTTGCAAGTTGATTGTTGAAACCATGTTAACCTTAAGTGTTTATGATTTAATGATCCAGTTATGCCTCCCATGTGTTTGATAAATTGTCCATGAGAATGAAATAATGCCATTATAACATGCTAACATGTCTTCCTCATTCATGTACAAGTTAATGCATTACAATTATTTGATGAAATACCTCTATGAATGAATTATGACCAAGTGAACATTGTTATGTTATTTAATATTAAGCTATGGCTTTTTTTTTATGCTATCGAGTTCTGGGGGTATTTAATACCCGATAATCTAACTGTTTACCTAGAGCCAGTGTCAGTTACAAAATTATATCAGTTATGGTCAGTTACAAAACTCAGTAGAACTCAGTCAATTACAGAACTCAAGAAAACTTCGTAATCTTAGTATCAGTCCAATCTAGTTCAGTACACTCAGTTCAGTGTCTTTCAGTTGGGAGTAGGATTTAGCACTGAGAGAGTACAGGGATGACAGCTTCCCCATCAGAGAAGCAGAGTCGTTAGTAGTAGTCCCTGTACTCCAGAACTACATAGCCAGCGCAAGATGATGAGTCACCCATCAGATTAGGCTTGACTACCTCCCAGGGGTCACCCGTTAGATTAGGCTTGGCTCTGCCCAGGCATCACCTGTCAGTTAGGCTTGGCATCCTAGTTTTCCAGTGTTAGTACCCATGGCATGGTATTAGCACCCTTACAACTGGGGTCACAGGTTGGACCCCTACCAGTTATCTTATTCGGGGCATGTTGGTTAGATGATGACCTTTCACTATTTCAGTTTCAATCTTATTTCTAGAACTCAGTTCAGTTCTATAGAATCAGGACTGTTAGATACAGTCAATCAGTATCAGTAAATCAGTTATGAGAAACTTTAGATATTAATTACTCAGTATTAGAACTCAGGAGTTAGCTTCAAACAAGCTCCGTCACTGTTTTTATTTATATGTACAGTAGTGCATACTCAGTATTTACAGCAGTATCAGTTATCCATTTACTTTCATGTTTAGTTACTCTATATCATTCATTCAGTTAGTGTTCATGCATATGAACCCTTGCATTCAGCCTTACCTCATCTCGCATACCTGTACATTCCCATGTACTGACGTATACTTTCTTGCGCTATGATGTTTCATGTCATAAGTTAGAGCGCTCAGGTTCCCGACCGCACATAGGCAGATTCAAATTCAGCCAGCAGTGTTAGAGTTAGTGTGAGTCCTCATCTATCGAGGATGTTTTTTTATTTAGTATTTCAGTAGTTAGAGTTAGTTAGGGTTTTTCCCATTAACTCCACATTTAGACAGTTCAGTTAGAGGCTTTTCAGATTAGACTTTTAGACAGTGTTTTAGATTTAAATATTTATCAGATATTGATATTATTACTCATCTGTATTTATAGATTTTGAAACTTATGGTATTTCAGCCTATTTTTTGCATTTATTACAATATATTTATTCAGTACTCACAGTAGATATCAGTCATGGTTAGCTTGTGGTCCTTCGGGATCGTAAGCACCGTGTAGCATCCAAGGTACAAACTCGGGATGTTACAAACTTTATATTAGAGCCTAAGGTTCAACAGAGTCCTAGGGAGTCTGAAAGTTGCATCAAATAGAGTCTTGTGTATGGGTGTGTAATGCACTATACTTATGGACAGGAGGCTATAAGATGTTTTAAGAAAAGTTTCCCTTCTTTCAGTGTTCATGCCGTGCGAGTGAGCACAAGCTCAAGTTAAAGTCTCAGTCTAATTCTTTTCTTTCTTTTGGTTACAGAACAAGTCTCCTAGAAAGGCTAACAAAATAAGAATTGGCAATCAATCAGCACCTCAGCCTATACAGGCATATCCCCTGGATGAGCATGTCTCTCACGCAGAATTCAAAGCTGTATTCACTACTCTAGCCAATTCTATTGCAGCACAAAATAAATGGCCAGCTGCTGTTCAAGACAACCCAGTGGCCAACACTACTACAGCCAGGATTCAGGACTTCACCCGAATAAATCCTCCTTAATTCTTAGGATCTAAGTTAGAAGAGGATCCACAGGAGTTCCTCAATTAGGTTCAGAAAGTCATAGATATTATGGGAGTGACTTCTAGTGAGAGTGCTGAGTTAGCTGCCTATCAGCTACAAGTTATAGCTCATACTTGGTTTAAGCAGTGGAAGGTAGACAGGGGCACAGATGCAGAGCCCATAGAGTGGGAAGAGTTTGCAACTGCTTTTTTAGATAGATTCTTTCCCTTAGAGCTTAGAGAAGACAAGGTGTTAGAGTTCATCAACCTTAGGCAAGGAAGTATGAGTGTGGAAGAGTATCCCCTTAAATTTACTCAGTTAACTAGGTATGCTCCCCATGTAATAGCAGACAACAGGTCTAGAATAAGCAAGTTTGTGTCTGGGGTGTCAGATAGTGTGGTTAAGGAGTGCAGAATAGCGATGCTAATTAAGGAGATGGATATATCCAGGCTTATGCTCCATGCTCAACAGATTAAGGAGCAGAAGCTTAAGAAGAAGGAAAGAGAGAACAAGAGAGCTAGAACAGGTAGTTTCAATTTCAATCAGCCTAAGTCAGAGGGCGGTGACCATTCCCAGTTTCATCCAAACTCTTCATTTCTAGCTCCATCTTCAGCTATTACACCAATACAAAGGTTCAGGAATGACAGTTGAGATAGGGCACTAGGATCTAAAACCCAATGATAGTAGAATGACCTAAAGAGATGAAGATTAAAAGAAACAAGATAACAAATAAATAAAGTAAAGTAAGATAGATAGCTTGACATACGAGATTACAAGAAATAGGAACCAAAACATGTATCAAATGATAAGACCCCTAAGACTCACAATAAGAACACCAAACTCTTATAGTGAAAGCTAAGGGAATTAACTCCGCCTTACAACTACCGTTTCTAAGAAAAGATTAATAATGGCTTTTCCAAGACCTACACTACTTGGCTTTTTCAAGCCCTACACTAAACTCTCAAAGAGAGAAAAGAAGTCTTTCAATGACTCTCAAATATCCATAATCAACTAATGAGCAAATAACCTAATAGAAGACTATTTATAGGCTAGCTTATTACATAGAAAAATGGACAAAATACCATTAATGAAAGGGATGGCCATGGAGTTTCTTTCCAACAAGTGTGATCCCCAAAATACCCTTAATGAAGGGTGTTTCTTCAATGCTTCAAAACCAAGTCTTGAGTCTTTATGCATTGGCCTCCAATGATGTCTTCAAAAGAATAGATGGACATTTGGCTTGTATCATCATCCCCTTCTTGAAAAAGATTCGACCTCAAATCTATACCTTGTAAAACTAAAGAAAGGACAAACAAGCACAACTTTCTCTTGACATGAGGGTTAGGGTTAGTATAACAAATAACATCATCATGCCAAGGTGGTACATACTTGAGATATAACCATGAATCCTTTGTCTTAGTCATGAAAATCTTAGTAAGAATGTTACAATGAAAATGGCTATGAAAAGTATCCAGAGATAAAGAAACTACAAAGGTCTTAATGGTATCACTTAGTCCAAAAGGTAAGGCTACCCTTGTCTTAAGAACCATAAAGCACATTTGTTTCATTACCTCTTAAAGTGGCCTAATCAAACGTGGTGCTACTATTGGTCTCAAAGTCCATGAATCCCACATATCATTATTATTCAAACAAGTGGAACCAAAAAAACCCCTACCTCTACTTAATAAAAACTCAAAACTAGCATGGATGTCATCATAGACAAACAGATAGTATAGGAAAGAATCAAGTAGAAAAACGTGCACGGGTGAAGACAAAACATTTAAGCATGTACACACTCTTTCCTTAAAACAAATAGACAACTTGGCATCCACAAGTAAGGATTCATGCAACTTAAGAACAAGTGTGTCAAGCAAGGATGCACATAGAAGAATTACCCCAAGGAGACAATGATACTTTTGTTCTTGGGTTTTCAAGAATGACACTTTGCTTGTCATGTAGACCAAGCAACAAGTTGGGTGATCCAACATCATCATATACATATTTGGCACCGGGGTTAAATTGAAAGAGTGGCCATAGACATAGATCTAGACAACACTCTTTTTCCCCATAGGCTTTACCCAATCTAAAAGACATACTCTTGATAATAGCATACATATCATCAAAAGCAAATAGAGAGTAGAGAAAGGTATCACTCAAGTAAACTTTAACTAAGGTGTCCTCATGTATGTAATCACTACCAATTTCAACATTGTCACTATGAGTACCCTCAACAATAAAGTCACGCATAGTAGAAGAAGAAGTAATTTCCAAGCAATGGACACTTTCTTTTTTTATGGAAGAACCCTCAAGTAGACACATACCACCACCAAAATCAAAGGGATTATTACTTAATTCTTTACAAGAAGCAAGCAACTCATCCTCATAGTCATCAAACATGGGTGGGGTGTTATACAAAGGATCATAACCACAATCCATTTTCAAGGAACAATCACTTATTGGGTTTCTTATGAATTCAAGCAAGTTTAAATTATCATTACCTAATTTATCATTCCTTTCTAAGACCACACTTTTATTTCCCTTAATAGTACTCTCATCTTCCAAGAAGAAATTTCCATCTTTAGGAGAAATATTGTCACACCATAATGGGTTAGCATATAGGTTATAGCTTTGAAGACAAGCTATACCTTCAACTTCATTCTCACCACTATGTTCATTAGGAGTGACTATATCATCTTCAAACAAGATATTATACCTAAAGAGAGTAGGATCTATTTCTCGGGCAGATTTAGAACAAATATGTTCATCACTCTGTAAAATATTAATATCAAGTTTCAAAGAGATTTCAAGTACAAGATTATCCCAAGAATAGTTCTCGGGTTATCTCCCATTTTGTTGACAATATCTTTGAGTATTACTCACTTAAGTTCTATTAATCACATCACATACATAATCAAGTGGTGGGAAATTCTTACAAATAAGTTGATCAACACCAATTACACAAGATGATGTACTTCCTTTCAATATATAGGCTTCAACACTAGGTGGACTTAAATTGATCTTACAAGAAGAGTCAATTTGGTCATTAATAGGATCAACTAGTGTATCCACACTCAGGATCAACTAGTGTATCCACACTCACAACATGTACATCATCATCAATAGGAAAAGAAACAATGGACTCATAAATAGATAACCTACCACTCACACTCAATGGGCTACTAGCCACAAAAGCATCATTCACATGCACAAAAGTGTAAGAGTTTGCTATTTTACTTTGACGTTCATGAGTATGTTCATATTTACCTCGGTGTGAAAATCCATCACAAGATTAGGCAAAAAGTTCCTTTAGAAAGTTCTCTTCGTAAGTTGTTTGGACAATTGGATTTTGAGGGAAGAGTTTGGGTAATAATTGGCGTATAATTTCAATGTGCCATTTCATATATTCAAGATGGTCATTGATGCGACCACATGTTGCATTGAAATTATGAGAAGCCATGGTACTTAACAAAAAAAAGAAAACAACGAACAAAAGAAAACAAACAATATTTTCAGTAAAAGTTCCTTTCCAACACTCGTATACACTAACTTTTGTGATCCTTACAATTGAAGCGGAGAATATTGAAAGTTCCTTATACTCTGGTAGTAAATAAGGTGTCAATCACTACTTAGCGGCCAAAATAGATTCTTTTTTGATGGACTCAAGACACAAAACAGAAAATTCTACTTACGAACTTGAAACAAAAAGTTACTATGAATTAAAAATGAGAAAAGCACATAAAGAACGAAAACACAAAAGAAAACAGACTCAAACAACTAATTCACAACTAAGTAGGTGATTACTAGTTGTTAATTAGTTCTAGAATCAAGAAATGAAACAAAAGAAACAAAGAAAAGAAACTTAGAACCTAAATTTGAACTTCAAGGTATTTTGGAAATTGATGATGTGGCAGCCTTGGTCAAAATTGGTCAATGATTTGGAGTTGACTTGTTTCCAATTTAAAATTCAACTATCTTCTTCTTGATAGTGTGGTAATTGTTTTGGTGAAGAAAACACAAAGAATGGACCCTTTTCAAGCTCAAAAGAGTTTGAATTAGTTGTGGTCCCCCCTTGTACTTCCCCTTGTCCTCTTCTTTAAGAATATTCCTTTTTTGATGATTTTGGACTCTTTCTTTCTTTGGAAGACTTGGAATATGCTTGGAGTATTCTTTGTACAAATAAGGACCACACTCTCTTTCTTCTTCTTTTTGGATCAAACCACCACTTTTTGAATGTTCCTCTTCAACTACATATGAAGAACATGAAGAACATGAAGAACACCAAGAACATTTAAAAATGGAACCAAACCTAAATGAACTCCAAATTGAATGATTTTTGAATATTCAAGAACACTTTGAACTCCCAAACACCAGTATCACATTTTCAAGAAACAAATCTCACAAAAACCCTTCCAATTTTGAGATCCACCTTTCAAGTTTCTTCAACTTCAAGTTCAACAATAGTGGATGGCTCAAAACAACCCGGAAATAGCTCAAATTCAAGATCTATAGTGTTAGAGAATACAAATCTAACACTAAAAACACAAGAAAAATACAAAATTAAAAACTTAAATTTTGACTTAGGGTCAAAAACGGGAATAGTACTTTTTTGGGATTTTGATTTTTGACACTTTTTTTTAATGATTTTTTAATTTCTAAACTCTAATAATGTTAGGGAACAAGAATCTAACATTAGAAACACCAAAAGATACAAAAATCTAGGACCTAAAAATTTGGCCTAGGGATAAAATGGGATAACAACTTTTTTTTTTTTTTGCAATTTTTAGATAGCACTCCCAAGATTGATTTTATTGGAATAAAATCAAACCTTGCTCTTAATACCAAATGATAGTAGAATGACCTAAAGACATAAATATTAAGAGAAATAAGATAACAAATAAATGCAATAAAGTAAGATAGATAGATTGACATACGAGATTACAAGAAATAGGAAACAAACTGTGTATCAAATGATAAGACCCCTAAGACCCGCAATAACAAACAACAAACTCTTATGGTGCCGCTAAGGGAATTAACTTCTCCTTACATCCACCGTTTCTAAGCAAAGATCAATAATGGATTTTCCAAGCCCTACACTAAACTCTCAAAGAGAGAAGAAGAAGTCTTTGAATGACTCTCAAATATCCATAATCAACTAATAAGCAAATGGCCTAATAGAAGACTATTTATAGGATAGCTTATTACATAGCAAAATGGCCAAAATACCCTTAATGAAAGGGATGGTCATGGAGTGTCTTTCCAACAAGTGTAATCCCCAAAATACCCTTAATGAAGGGTGTTTCTTTAATGCTCCAAAACCAAGTCTTGAGCCTTTATGCATTGGTCTCCAATGATATCTTCAAAAGTATAGATGACCATTTGGATTGTATCAGTAGTGTGAATAGTGGTCGTACCCATCCGCTTTGTGAAGAATATGGTAAAAATCACCTAAATGCATGTAGAGCTAGCAGTGATATATGTTTTGGATATAGTAAGCCATGCCACAGGATGCGGGAGGGTAGAGTAATGACTAAGAGGGAAGGGATTTGCGCTAATAGGGTTAGTCCAACCGTCCTTCATCTTAGTACGGTCGCGTGAACCAATAGGGTACCACTTTTAGCATCGCCAATAGGCAACACGCAAATAGGCTATATGTCCTTCAGTCCAGACAAGATAAAAAAAGTTCTCCTAACGTGGTCACTGGTATGTTACAGATCTTTCATTTATATATTTATTCTTTAGGTCCTCATGTTTTAACCTTCAGTGAACTCTCCGTATGAAATAATGTTATGGTGAGCCGTTGCTTAGATGGGAGAGAGTAAATATTTTATGTTAAGAAAAGAATGTTGCATACTTGTTTCACATGAGGCTGTAGTTATGATGATAGGATTGAATGTCATGATGATGTGTAAGCGGGTAAATGCATTGTAACGCGATACCACCGCGTCGCGCCACCAACCACATTCCAGTGGCTTGGCACGATAGTGACGCATCGCGTCAGGTGCCCAAATCAGATTTTCAGTAACAAATTTCACATTATTCCCAGGGGTAGTTTGGTATTTTTCCATGGCCCTAATTAGTCTAAACATGAAATTAAACCCCTAATTAAACTATTGCCTCATTATTTTCTCACTTTTTCTCAAGAATAAAACATTCTCGCTCAAAGAGGCAAAACCCTAGTTTAAGAAATAAAGAGCAAGCCTAAGAATTCCTCCAAGAACTTCAAGAATTAAGATACCCAGGTATGTTAGGTGTTCATCTATGGGTACCTTTCACCCATAGAGTCCAAGAATCCGTTTTTAAAATCACAAGAGAGTTGATTTATGAATTACATGCTTAAAATTGAATTGAATTCATGTTCATGTTATTGTTAGGTTATAATTCATGATTTAAATTACAAGTTCCAAGAATTAATCCTAGTATGTGTTGATTTACATGATATTCATGATAAACCCTTCAATTTGCAAGTTGATTTTTGAAACCAAGTCAACCCTAAGTGTTTATGATTTAATGATTCAGTTATGCCTCCCATGTGTTTGATAAATTGTCCATGAGAATGAAATAATGTCAATACAACATGCTAACATGTCTTCCCCATTTATGTACAAGTTAATGCATTACAAGTCTCTGATGAAATGCCTCTATTAATGAATTATGACCAAATGAACATTGTTATGTTATTTAAGATATGCTATGCATTTCTTTTTATGCTATCGAGTCCTGGGGTATTTAATACCCAACAATCTAGTTTTTTACCTAGATATAGTATCAGTTACGAAATAGTATCAGTCATATCATGATCAGTAGAATTTGATCATCTAAAGAACTCAGTCAATTACAAAACTCAGGAAAACTCAGTAATCTCAGTATCAATCCAGTCTAGTTCAGTATACTTAGTTCAGTGTCTTTTAGTTGGGAATAGGATTTATCATCGAGTGAGTGCAGGGATGACGGCTCCCCCATCAGAGAGGCAAAGTCATTATTAGTAGTCCCTGTACTCTAGAACTGTGTAGACAGTGGAGGATGAGGAGTCACCCATCAAATTAGGCTTGACTACTTCCCAAGGGTCACCCGTTAGATTATGCTTGGCTCCGCCCAGGTGTCACTCGCCAGTTAGGCTTGGCATCTTGGTTTTCCAATATTAGTAGCCGTGGCACGGTATTAGCACCCTTCTAATTGGGGTAATAGGTTGGACCCCTACTCAGTTATCTTATTTGGGGTATGTTGGTTAGATGATTACCTTCCATAGTTTCTGTATTTAGTCTTCAGTCTAGAACTCAGTTCAGTTCTACAGAATTAGGACTGTAAGATACAGTCAATCAGTATCAGTAACTCAATTATTAGTAACTTTAGATATCAGTTACTCAGTATCAAAACTCAGGACTTAGCTTAAAGGAAACTTTGTTATGGTTTTTATTTATATTTACAGTAGTGCATACTCAGTATTTATAGCAGTATCGGTTATCTATATGTTTTCATGTTTAGTTACTCTATATCATTCAGTCAGCTATTATTCATGCATATGAATCCTTGCATTCAGCCTTACCTCATCAGCATAACAGTAAATTCCCACGTACTGACACATACTTTATTGCGCTATGATGTTTCATATCATAGGTTCGAATACTCAGGTTCCCGACCGCGCATAGACAAATTTAGATTCAGCTAATAGTGTCAGAGTTAGTAGTACATCCTCATCTATTGAGGATATGTTTTTATTTAGTATTTCAATAGTTGGAGTTAGTTGGGGGCTTGTCCTATCAACTCCACATTCAGACAGTTTAGTTAGAGGCTTTCCAGACTAGACTTTCAGGTAGTGTTTCAGATTCTGATGTTTATCAGATATTGATATTATTACTCATTAGTATTTATAGATTTTGAAACATATGGAATTTTAGCCTATTTTTTTGCATTTATTACAATATATTTTTTAAGTGCTCACAGCAGATATCAGTCATGGGTTAGCTTGTGGTCCTTCGGGACGTATGCACCATGTAGCATCTAGGGTTCAGACTCGGGGCATTACAGAGCGACCTATGTAAGGGGTGATTTCAAACATATTTAATTTTTCTTGAGCATCATGTTCTCATCACCATGACTGGCAGCAACATCAGTATCAGCATGGCTACAACCAACATCAGTAACACCCCCTAAAAAGGGACCTGAATTTGTTGCAGTAGGTTGGTTATGAAAAGCGTCAACATTAGGATGACCTTGACTAAATGCTCTTCTTATGGCTGTTGCTCTAGCCAATTCCTTCTTTATTAACTGCATTGTTGGGTCTGCTAATGTATCAACAAGACCAGAGTAATTAAAAAAGTCATCCCCAATTCCTACCCAGTAGGCACGATCCATGGATGCACAACCTATTAAAAAAGACAGATACATTTAAATCATATAATAATTTGCAGTCAGTTGGGTTAAATGTTAACACAGACAACTTATGCAATAGATGATCTATCTGTTGTAATAGCTGATATATCTATCATAATAGAATAACAATATGTTGCATTAGATTACCCATTTATTATATAATTTGTAGTAGATGGGTAATCTGTTGAGTTGAGTTCAGATAACCAAAGCAGTAGATGAGTAATATGTTACAAAATATGGATTATCTATCACAACAGATTACCTATCTGTTGCACCAGTTGTAGTAGACGGCTAATCTATTGCAACAGAAGACCCATCTGTTGCAACAGATGGTACATCTGTTTTAATATCTTTCTTTGAGTCAAATTATTTTACTTGAAAAAATACATATTGCATCATCTGAAGGGTTAAATAGACCAGTCTCCTTAATTCTCGTGTTGGTCTTTGCAGCCAACTACCTAAGGATCCTTGGATGAGAAACCTTATCTGAATAATCCTTGACCTACTTTTAGAGGGAATGAATGACTTCAAATGACCAAGACTAAAATATGTAAACATGAAGCAAGCAAAAAAGTCATAATAATTATTCAATATAAATTAATGTATGAGTAAACAAATAGTGATTAAATTTACCATGAAAGCCAAAGAAAAGCCATATAATGTGGTCATCTTTGGGGATAGCTTTGTCATTAGATATTTGACAGTTAAGTTATAGCTGTCGTATCCCAAGGGATAATTGTTGAATTTCTCAAAATCCTCAGCAAGCGCCAAGAAATTATCTTCTCTGACTTTGTTGACATCTCTTGCTAATATAACAGAATGGGTAAATCAAACCAAGCACAATTGCTCTCTGTACTACTTTGGTATGGTTTTATCCTTGAGATCTTCTATAAAATCCACCGCTTTGAAGCTACGTGCCTTAATGTCGAACAACCTATTTATTTTTTCCTTGCGCTTGTGGGTTTTGGAGGATTATCACTTGGACAATGCCTTCCCTTTATTTGATGGTAGTGGTTTGGCTGTCCTACTTGCCTTGGATATTTTGCAGGGTGTTTCCTTTATGAGAGGTGCTTTTGGATGATCGTATCTCAAGTCTGTCACTATGATAAACTTTTTTATGCCAAAACAAATAGGCATAGCATAGTAGTTGATCCATATTTCATCCATCTTTTTGCCCCCCTTCTATTGAATCTTTATCATCCCTCACATACTTGATCTTGCGCTTGATAAGACTATATACCATGCTGATTTGGAACGGGCAATGTGGTCCTTAGGCAGCTCAATAAAGTATCCAAAGAAGCTCTTCTTAAAAAGTTTGTCTATGTTTTCATTCTTTATAATATTCCTAAATTCATCAAAAGGTTTCCCCAACTGACATTTAAGTACAACATCACCAGTTAGTTCTGCAAGGTCATTTATCGGCATCGCAACTTGAAACATATCAACACTAATAGTTTTGACCGAATCATGCTGGGATTTCAATCTTAATTCATACCCCATTAGTGATGCATTATCATCATGTAGATCATCATCCTCTTTCGCACTTTCTACTTCTTCCTCTTCTTGTTTATTATCATATTGATCAAGATCCTCTTTCTCACTTTCTACTTATTCCTTTTCTTGTTTATGTTCTTGTTCTTCTTCTTCCTCACTTTTATATTCCTCACCAACCTCTATATACCCTTCTCCACCTCTCTTTTTATAACTTTCCTCAGCTTTATTTTTTTCTGACAGAGATTGTTCACAAAGTTCCTCTGAATCCATCTGTACACTAGCCTTTTTTGTTAGGTAGTCAAAAGTTGATCCACTTTCAGTTTTTTTCTTTTGGGATATATCTTTTAACTACAAACAACATAAAAATAAAAAAATACATTACATTTGAGGTCTACATAATTTTTAAAAAAAGGTAAGACAAATTTTAATAAATCGTTATACGATATTGTAATACCCTGGAAAATTTTTCGTTGAAATTTTGGGCGTAAACGTGTTGGATTCTATCTTCTAGAACGAATTATAAATTTTTCATGCAAAATATATTAGATTATGACCCACCATTGCATTGAGTATCGAATAAGCTTTCCAATGATATGTGGATCATCCAAAACGGACACCTGAGCGACGAGTTATGAACATTCCGATCGAACCATGAATAGTAGTGAACAGTAAAACATGCAGGGAAAAGTACTGAGGCCTGACGTATTTTTTCTCAAACTTTAAAAGATCATAAATCCTTGTACATAATGATCTGGGTGATCTAATATAAATCAACGGAAACCTCTACGAGTCCTCTTTCTAATGAAATTGTCTTCATCCAATTTGAATATCGGAGTAAAACGTTATGGTTGATCTACTTTAGACTATCAAAATAGTCCACCAGAGGACAGATTCAAGAAACTTTTTGATTTTTAAGGGCGTTTTGGTCATTCCCCCTCACCCAAAATCCATCCAAACCCTATATTAAAGCCTATTAGAAGCATTATATGTTATATTTCATCAAAATCTCTCAAAAAGAAAACCCTAAGCTCCTACATCCAACTTCAAGAACCTCCAAAGTTCACCATTAATTCTGCAAATTTATTCAAGATTCCAAGTTCCTAGTTCAAGAACTCCAAGAACCATCATTCCAAGGCACGATTAAGATCTCAAAAATGAATATCGATCTAAAGTTCATCATTCAAGGTATGTGGGGTTTTTCAACAAGAACTCTTTTTCATTTTTGTGCTCAAAAGTAATTTTCTTTACAAAGGCATGATTTTTATTTGATTTTTATGAATTTGAAGCATGAACCTATATCTTATGATGATTATTATGAAATATTGATGTTTATGATTTTGAAAGATGAATTTACATGTGTGGTGATATAAAGCATGAATCTTGAATGATATTTATCATGATTTTGATATTTAGGTCATGAATCCCCATAGGAAATTGTGTTTTTTTTTGAGAAAGTGTGTGTTATAAGCACGTTGATGTTGATTATTTGAGATCTTTTGAATGATTTGACCTTTTCATCTTAATGGAATTTTTTTGAACTCGAGTGTGAAAGAAATCCACAACATGGTTGATTTTGATAGATGGGAAGCATGATGGCTCCCGATGTATATTTATATATTACTAAAATTGTTTTACTGTGGATTGTCTTTGAAATGATCTGAGCTAAGTCTGGTGGAAATCTTTAGCACCGAGTGGGAGGTATAAAACAACCTTACTTCCCTAGAACTACGTACCCCAGTAGGAGAGAGCCTGAGGCTGATTTATATAGTGATCAATAGTTTGTGTGGATTTGATATCGATAGTCCTACTCTGATGGCAAGGATAGGACAGCTCTTCCCAATGTGGGTTGTACGTTGGACTCCATGTATCTCACATGATTTATGTCGGTTATAGGATCTTCTAGTGTGTGTGTGTTTTCTTGTGTCTATGGTGAATGGTGAAGTGTTTGAAAGTGGAATTGTGAAAGTTATTCCTTCGAAAGATTTAAATGATATTTACATTATGAGAATTGATATTCTTGATGAACTGAAAGTCATTGACAAATTATATGATGACTCACATGTGTTATTGTACTTATTTCATCCTCTCATGATTATGATGATTTTCTTCAAGCTATGTGAGTCTTTCATACATCCTGCATATTTTTTATAAGTATTTATGATGATGATGTTTATACAACTGCATACACCCCCATATACTCGGTTCTCTTCCATGGTACTGACCCACATCTTCGGATGTGGGCTGCATTTTTTTGAAAGATAGGTTCAGGTGCTCAGTTCCAGGTTCAACAGTGATTCTTCGAGCACGCTGTTCTATATCCTTTGTTGTGGTGAGTCCTCATGTTTCGAGGACGTGATGTCTGATGTTGG
>NC_061116.1:146795759-146801239 GCF_002878395.1 Capsicum annuum | reverse complement strand
TCCTCATGTTTCGAGGACGTGATGTCTGATGTTGGTTTCACAGAATTGTTTACATTTGATAACTGAGTATGAGTCAGTTGGGGCATGTCTCAATGACTCGCTGGTTTTCTTGATTTTCTTAGAGGCTTGTCAGACTAGTATAGATGTTGGGAGTTGACTAATAAGTCATATTTTGTTATCTTTCTGAGATTCTTTTATTCTTGGATGATGATTACTCTGTTCATATTTGAGGGTTATTTATGAAAACCCCGTTGATTTGTGTTAAACTGAATAAAAATGTCTCAAAGGGTTAGCTTGGGGCTACTCGTAGCCTTAAGCACCGTGTGACACTCTGGGACCCATTTTCTAGTGCGTTACAACTATATTACAAATAGGGAATCTGTTTGAAGACCTATTTAATATCTCCCAACAGATGTTCCATCTATTGCAATAAATGGACCACTAAGACCACCAAGACCACCACCAAGACCACCATCAATGCCACCAATACCACCAATAATGCCACCAAGACCACCAACAATGCCACCAAGACCACCAAAACCATAATCATCACCACCACCAAGACCACCAATACCACCACCACCACCACCAATGCCACTAATACCCACACCAAGGCCACCAAGACTTCCAACACCACAACTAATGCCACTAATACCACCACTGACACCACCACCAAGACCATCAATACCGACACACTACCAATAACACCACAAACACTATCCAATAGTACCATGACAGTCAACAAAACATTGCAATAAAAACTACGGTTTCTCGGGTTCTTCCTACATTTTTAGCATCGAAACTCAAAATTGTTAGCCCATTCTAGAAGGTAATACAACTAAAAAATATTCTTTTTCATCATTAACTAAAAAGCTCTAATTTTTAAAATAAAAAACAAATATAGAAATCTTTTTGAACTCTATTACCTTCGAAGACAGAGAAAATGATGGATACAAGTGATAATGAAGTAAAAAATAACAACTATATGGTCAAAAATGGAAAGAAAATAGATCTATTTTGAAGGGTTGAGCAATATGTTAAGTAGTTGTTGTCTGTATTGTTGAGTGAGAAAGAAAAGAGCCATAATTTGAGATTTGAAATGATGAAATATTTTTTCTCAAAATGGATGATTTGAATGGGTTGATTTGTATTTTTGGAAAATGATGATAAGTTTTGAAATTATTAATTTGGTCCGAATTGATCTTAATTATTTTTTAAACTTTTAAAAGATATAATGTTTAACAGTCTCATCATAATAACGTGTATTAAATTCAATTGAAACACTGATGAATTTTAGGTATTAGATGAATAATAAGTTTATATGAATTATTTTATCTCAGATTGATCGATTCATGACTAAGGTCGGGAGGAACGCAATACCAACATTATACAATTGCAAAGACTTAATTGAAGTTGTAGTTGACCCTATGTACTCATCCCTAGTTATAGCTAAATCAATTTAGGTATTAGCTTAATAATAAGTTAGTACTAATTATTTCAACTTAGATTGATCGATTAACAACTCAGGTAGGGAGAAACGCAAAACCAACATCATGCAATTGTAAAGACTCAATCGAAGTTGTAGTTGAACCTATATACTCATTCCAAGTTCTAGATAAATAAATTTTAGGTATTAGCTTAATAATAAGTTAATATAAATTATTTCAACTCAGAGTGATCGATTGACAACTTAGGTCGGGAGGAACGCAATACTAATACCATGCAATTGCAAAGACTCAATTGAAGTTGTAGTTGACCCTATCAACTCATCACTAGTTCTTAATAAATCAATTTAGGTATTATCTTAATAATAAGTTAATAAGAATCATTTCAACTCAGAGTGATCGATTGACAACTCAGGTCAGGAGGAACGCAATACCAACATCATGCAGTTACAAAGACTCAATCAAAGTTGTAGTTGACCCTATGTACTCATCCCTAGTTCTAGATAAATCAATTTAGTTATTATATTAATAATAAGTTAATATTAATTGTTTCAACTCAGAGTGATCGATTGAAGACTCAGATTGGGATGAATGCAATACCAACATCATGCAATTGCAAAGACTCAATCAAAGTTGTAGTTGACCCTATGTACTAATCCCTAGTTATAGATAAATAAAATTAGGTATTATCTTGATAATAAGTTAATATGAATTGCTTCAACTCAGAGTGATGATTGATGACTTAGGTCAAGAGGAACACAATACCAACATCATGCAATTACAAAGACTCTATTAATGTAGTTGACCCTATGTACTCATCCCTAATTCTAGCTAAATAAATTTAGATATTATCTTAATAATAAGTTAATATGAATCATTTTAACTTAAAATTATCGATTGACGACTCAAGTCAGGAGGAATGCAATACCAAAATTATGCAATTGCAAAGGCTCAATTGAAGTTATAGTTGACCCTATAAACTCATCCCTAGTTTTGGATAAATGACTTTAGGTATTAACTTAATAATAATTTAATATTAATCGATTTAACTCAGAGTGACCGCTTGAAGACTCAGGTTGGGAGAAATGCAATACTAACACCATGCAATTGCAAAGACTCAATCAAAGTTCTAGTTGACCCTATGTACTCATCCCTAGTTCTAGATAAATAAATTTAGGTATTACCTTAATAATAAGTTAATATGAATCATTTTAACTCATAGTGATCGATTGACGACTCAGGTCAGAAGTAACACAATACCAACATCATGCAATTGCAAAGACTCTACTAAAGTTGTAGTTGACTCTATTAACTCATCCCTAGTTCTAGCTAAATTACTTGCAAGGAAATCTATTGCAACAGGCGACTGAACTATTGCAAGATTTCTAATAGTTATTGAGATCTGTTGAAACAGATTACCTATATATTTTAATTATCAAATAGACATTTGCATCTGTTGTGACAGATGACTGGGCTGTTGGAAATTGTCAAACAGATATTGATATCTGTTGCAACAGATGATATATCTTTTTGAAAATCTTTTTTATATTTTAAAGTAATTTTCTATTTGAAATAAAAAAGATAAAATACTAAGGCAGTAAAAAATATTTCTTGGATAACTCAAAAATCTCCTCTTTGAGTAGTTTTATCTTGTATTTTCAATGTCACTCGTCTCCTCATGCCCTTCAAAGTTATTAATGAATGTTAATGAATATTTAAATCCATCTCTAGAATTATCTCTCCTTTAGCCATAAATTAATTCATCTCTCTTCTTTCTCTTTCTCTTCTTTTTAGGGTTATCACAACCATATCTTTTTTCTCTTTTCTCTCCTCTTTCTCATGAGGATCTTTTTGGATCTCAACTGATCTATATCTTTTCTCAGTTGAAATTGTTGTTTTGACCCCCTTGTTTTTGACATTACAGGTATGATTTACTAGTGCTCTTTCATTCTCGTCTTCTTCTTTGCAAGTTATTTAATTTAGTTATTTAAATCTATTTTTTTATTTAATTACCCTTTACCCATATCCTATTTATTTAAATTATTTAAATGAAAGGTGACTTTTAAGTTTAAAAGCCTTCTTAGTAGTATTATTTTTTTATATCATGTATTTTGTTTGTTTCTTTGTTGTTGATGTTGTTATTGATATTTTTGGTAGGTTTGGTATTGTTAGTACGTGTGGTGTGGTGTTGTTGATGGTGTTGGAACAAATGGTGTTTTTTTTATTATTGGTGTTGTTATTGATGTTACAATATATGAAGAAACTGTTGGAACAAATCAAACCACTGGAAAGCTGGTTTGATGTATTCCATCAGATTATACATATGTTATAACAGACTCCACATCTGTTGCAACAGATGCGTAGTTTGTTACAACAGATTGCCCATCAGTTTGAAAATCTATTGCAATAGATATGGAGTCTGTTACAACAGATGTGTAATCTGTTGGAATACATCAAACCAGCCTTGCTATTGGTTTGATTTGTTCGAAGAGTTGCTCAGGTAGAGTCTGTTGCAACAGATGTATAATTTATTACAATAGATGGATAATATGTTACAATAGATGGACAATTTATTATAACATATGGGGAAGTAATTGAAAAGATGATGAAATATGTTGTATTTATTTAATTTTGTATTACCTTTTTTAAAATTATCCAGACATCAATTGTAATGTTCTTTTTATTCTACTCTTATTTGATATCAATTGTTTTTCTCTTGTTTGTAGATATAAGGAAATGGAATTTGATCAACTTTTGCTTGACCAAAAGGTTATAATAAAAATGGGTTCGAAGAAATAAGCTACTTGTAGATGGAACCACTTCATAAGTGGGAGGCATGTATTACTGAGTATATTATTGTGAAAACACACATAGAGTACACTGATTTTGTGAATGCTGTTTTTTACTGATTAGGCATTGATCATTCAAACAAGATATCTATAATTTTATAGTTAAGTTTGATAGGTCCAAACTGATAAGGCTGAGGGACCATGAATATGGTTCCGTTACCCTGTTAAGATTTAATGACGATTGTTGCTCATTTTTAAGTGTCAAGCGTTGTGAAGGGATCAAGTTTTGGTGGTATTTTAAAAAGATTCAATAGATATTGGACTAACTTTTTGGGTGCACTGGACTCTGAGAAGGCCTTTGAAGCCTCCCACTACTGCAACTTAGAACAAAAATCAATATAGTTATTGCCCTAGCCCAAGTTCTTATGGTTGGGTTGGTCAAGGTGATGATTATACGCCAGAAGGTGCGGTAGGAGAATACCTACGAGGAGAAAAGGGAGTTGATGAAGATTATATCATCTGAGAACTAATTGAAGAGAAAATATATGATATGAGGGAATTAGTAGCGAATCTAATCAGTTAAATTGACTTAAAACATGAGAAACCTGAATCAAGTACAAATGTAAAAGTGAATCCAAAAATAAAAATTCGTCTGTTATCTCTCTCAAAGAAAAATAGTGCAGCTGGGCAATTTTCTAGGGAGATTCTCCTAGCTAGTGTGTTCGGAATGATCACTTACATAGAAAATAGCATAATACCAAGAAAGTAACTTTGCAGGCACCTAGGGTTGAAATGATGTACAGTAAGTCAAGAAAACATGCCCCAAGAACAATTGCAGTTAAATAAGGAATTTAAGCGAAGGAGACAATTTTTGAATTTTAAATTGCATCCTATGCCTTCTTGTTTTTGGTTTAAATTAGGTCCACTACTGTTGACCTGATCGGGACCACAAAAAAGAATGAAATAGTGATTGAGTATCATTACTTCCTTAGCAATATGGATATATTTAATTGTGTTTTCTTGCCTTATAATGCTTTCAACATATCTTAGAGAAGATCAGAGGCTTCTTGTAGTATGTGAATCTCTATAATTTTCAAGCTTGCCTCTAGATTGCAGATTTGGTATTTAAGTTTGTCATTGTCGTCTTTGAGTTTAGTAAAGAGTTCTTGGTCTTTTGTGAGCTCATCAATGAGGAACACTCCCTTCGAAGTTCTGACATTGTAAAAGGCCTTCAAAAGGCTTAAAT
>NC_061116.1:146716629-146792759 GCF_002878395.1 Capsicum annuum | reverse complement strand
ACTAGTTGATGTTAATATTAAATAGGCAACAAGTAGTGACTTTTCACCATGTTTTTTAAAATCTATTTTTTAATTTATATAATAAAAAAGTCACCAATTTGAATTAATGAAAGTATATGATTATTATTAAAAAATATAGATTATATGTTGCAACAGATAGATTATCTGTTGTAACAGATAGATTAGATGTTGCATATATGGTTTAATTGAGAAAAAGATTATTTAAATTTAAGAACTAATTAATAATAATAAGATGAAAAGTCATGACTTATCAAATAATCAAAAAGTCAGTCAGCAGCTTGATTTAATTAAGTCATAACTTTTAACAGTAATAAAAAAAGTCACCAGTTTGAATGTCATTATAAATGGAGGTGAACATTCGCGCCTTTTTTCCTAACTCATTCAAATTCAATCCTTTATAAATAGGTTCCTCCTTACTCGTTCATTCTACAACACTCTATTTATTTCTTGCATCTTGTCTTTCATATTACACCTTCAGCCACTTTCTCTTCAAAGACCAGATATCTTTTCCCTGACTCAGGTAAGTTTTTTCCTTGCTTTTTGTGTAAATATACCCAATTGGTAGTGTACGTGCTATTACATTCGAATTCTTTCCTTTACTCTTGTTTTACATTTTTTGTCAATTTATGTGTGTTTTAGATATGGCAAATCTAGTTTGGGACGTTGCTATTATGAAAGACACCATGTGAGAACTTCATAAGCAGGTTAATGACCTGTAGTAGGAGTTGGCCATCGTGAGAGAAAGGATGCTCTGGGAGATTCTCAGGCTGAGGAGGGCCCTGCTCCTGTCAGTTGAAGATTGATCAGCTAACAATAATAATAATAATAATAATAATAATAATAATAATAATAATAATAATTAGATTTTTTCTTTGATCCTATGTATTTTTTTTTGTTTAATAAAAACTTTATGTTTGATCCACTTTGACGTTTTAATTCTTATTTAATTTTCATTCTGTCTATTTTTTCTTCTCAACAAATATGTCATTGATTGGAAGTAAGGAATAATTTTGAATCCAGTAGCAATAACAAGAGTTGAAACATATTGGTTATCTGTTGGGTTTGTGGTAGGAGCTGTATTGTGTTGTTCCAAATAGATTACTCATCTGTTGCAACAGATAAATAGTCTGTTGCAATAGATAAATAGTCTGTTGTAATAGATAATCAGTATGTTGCAACAGATAACTAGTCTGTTGCAATAGATAACTCGTCTATTGCAACAGATTACCCATTTGTTTGATTCATATTATGAGCACAATAGAACCATAAACATGAATCCAATATATTAGTCTTCCATTGTAATCTATTACTTATCTGTCGCAACAGATGAGTGATCTATTTAAATGTAGGCTCTTATGTTGGATTCATGATTGGGTTCTACGCATTATTGGGAAAATAGTAGTAGCAATGTACCTAAATGACAAATTCACCTAAAAATAAAAAAATTACTTACCAAAGTCACCTATGAAGTAATGCCAAAGTGGAAAGTGATGTACGAAATAAAATTTCACCTAAAAAATTGGTCAAGTAGCAGCAATAATGGTAAAAACAACAACAATAGTCGACAAGAAAAAGATGAAGATGATAATAAAGTAGAAGATGATGATAATGAAGCAGAAGAAAGTGAATAAAGCAGCAACAACAATGAATAATAAAAATTACGAAGAGAGAGAAAACAACAACGAATGAGAACAGAGAGAAATATGTTTTTTTCCGTCCGTTTCCTGTTATATTAACTAACATTTGGATCAAAGTGTAAATTCAAAAACTTGTGCATTATTTTAAACTTCCCCAACTTTTTAAATCCATAATAAAGTAATTGTCACCTACATTCAATTATTAAGACTTGAGTCACCTACACCTCATTTTCAAACTTTTTTGTCACTTTTAACTCAGTGCCCTAAGATTCTACCATTCCATAAATTTGGAATCTGTAATGTTTGTAACGTTTGATACAACCATTAGTGGCGGCATTTTTTCCATCCAAAATATGTGGATATTATTCTTGATTAATAAAATTATTAAAAAGCCCCAAAAAAGGAGAAGCATGCCACATCAGTACATTTCTAACCTTCTTATATATATATATATACACATATATATATATGTATATATATATATGTATATATGTATATATATATATATATATTGGATTGCCTTTTTAATTAAAACTTCTTTTATTTATTAAAAATAATCACTTTAACTCAGGAAAAAATTATGTCAAAATAAATTTAACACAAAATTAAAGTTTGCAATGATTTTCGACTACACCACTATAATTTTTCTAAATATTATTTAATTTATTTAGAAAAATATAAGTACTAAATAGGGTAACTTAATAAATAATATCGTGTATTTATTAGTTTTCCTAGCAGACATGAAAAAAAGTAAATCAATAATGAAAATTGGACGAAAATCTTATTTTTAAGGTGTGTCTAAAAATAAATATGACAAGTAAATGGGTAATGTATTACTGTAATCCAATTTCTGTTTAATATCCTTATTGATCATTGTTAAATTTCTGTGTTAAGGCTCTAAATTAATATTATAATTATTTTAATATAAACTGGAAATCATAGAAATATTTTTTTGTATTAAATAATTCTATAAGAAGAAAAAAAACTTTTCAATATTTTTTGCCACATGAAATTATGAGCGAAAAAACTTAATAAACATCCAAAATAAATTTATTTTATCTATACAAAAAAATTCATAAAAATATCAATATTTTTTAATTTATTATTATTGTGAATTGTAATTATTTGTATAATTCAAACCATGTTATTTATAAAATATCTAATCTCCGACAATACTTTATTCCTCAAAAATAATATTCTAGTTTAAATTATCCAATATATGATTATGAACTTAAATAATTATGAATACTTATAAAAAAGGTATGTTTAATATTTCATTAAATAATATTAATTATAAGATAAGAAATATGATTTAAATCAATGTATTTATCTTTGTATCCTGAATTTGGGCCCGAGCTTAGCACAAGCTTGAATGAAACTAGTATTGTATACAAGGGGTGAGTAACGTGGTAATGTGGCAAATTAGAGAAGCAAACCATTTTAGTTCCACATCAACAAATAGAGAAGAGGCATAACTAAGAAGGAAGTATAATAATGGGCCAAGTAGGAATGAGCAACATACTTACCTAGACGGGGTCAATGGGTGATCAATAAGGCCCATAGCCTAGGATGGTGACTTCTATTGCACTTTGGAAGGATGCCAGCCTAAGGTCGGACCAAGTGATAAAGCCTACATCATAATTTATGGTAAAGGGAGCCTGTGTTTGTGTGGCCCCTACCAATATTAGTTCAATCCTTTTGTCCCAAATGCTCTACCGATCTGGTTGTCTTCTATTGGAGCACAATGTCGTTTAATTCATGATGAGAGACTTGTTTACCAACTAGCTTAGCATTAAATGTGAAATCTAATAGTGGTTATTCGTAAAAGAGGAAAAATAATAAATTTATATGGAGTATGACAACTCATATTCTGGTGTTGTGAAAAATTTAATTTCCTTTTAAACTCTGGAAATAACTATTTTCCTTTTAGCCTAGAGCTCTCTAGATGTCTGCTTTCTTACTTATTTTTTAAAATATTTGCATTAATTTAATTGTCTCATTTAACAAAATTGTTATGTTTTCTATGACCTTTGTAGGAGTGTAAAAAAGTACTGCTGAAAACAGTATCATAAATTTTGAATTTGAACTTGGTGGAGTGAAAATTGTTCAAAAGAATTAGTTTCATACATTGATTCATACTGGATGTTCATGAAATGACGAGGTATGTTTATCAACCATTTACTTATAGAAGTCTTCGATATATCATTAAAATACAATATATAGATTATTAATTTGATTTTGGTATTTGCGAATATTTTATATAGTTGATTATGTGTAATCTATGTAGCTGATTGGGTATTTGGAAATTTTTGAATGAATTGCTTGTTGACTTATATATATTTATGAAGCAATCATAATTGAATACACGTAATTTATATTTTTTAAATAAGTTTTGATATTTATTTATAAGTATTCTATATTTTTTCTATATGAAAGACATGGTGATTGATTAAATATAATTTGATAGTGTCTATTTTTTATCTTAATGTCTTAAAATATTCAACATAATTTTTCAAATATTTATTTTTCTAAATCAACATGTTGATGTGATTGTGTACTATTTGTGAAAAAAAGTAAAGTATAGTGTGATGAAGTCAATTTCATATACCGTGATGGATGTTTGATTCATTAAACAAGTTTATTCAAATGAAAAAAGTGGTTGAGTGGCAAAAAAGACATGATTTATATATATCCTGGACATTATGTTGGCCGACACATTAGAGGTTTTAAAATGCCTATCAATGTACCTTGGGGCTCTGTGGAGAACATTATAATTTTTGTTAATGTTAACGAATTATTTCATTGAATATGATTGTGTTCCGATCTGATAAAGGTATCTATATGTCTATGATTCATTAATTAGAGGGGCTATGAAGACAAAGAATATTCATCAGAATGTTCAATCACTAGTTATCATGATACCTTTATTTTTATTGCCATTGAATTTTATGGCAAATGAGCGGATATTATCTGGAATAGGAAACTTGCACACATTTACAAGTCCATGACTGATTCACTTGAATATGTACTTGTGAAGAATGATCCCCAGCAGGCTCCACATTCTAAGTATGCTATCTCATAGTTTTAGTATGTCTACTTTATCACTGTATATATTTGTACTCAAAATATTTGTTGTTATTTTATTACAGTCATCATGTTATGTTTGCATGTGCCTTTGCTGAATTTTTTCACCATAGTGTGTTTGAGATTTCAAACATCAACTTCAACGCTTTTAATCATCATATTAGATATGATGTACTAGTTTAAAAGTATGCTAGAAGAAAGCAAAATGATGGTACAATTAGTGAAAGTAAGGTGACTGAAAATGTTGCTAGCAGATTCGGTGTCCAAAATTTTTGAAAGAAGTTGTTCTTAATGTTCAAAAATCCCAACGTGTCAGTTAAGAAAATAGAATGATGTCATCTTACAATCTGATAGTAGTTATCTGTGAGTAATTATATGTTGATTGTGTCTAGAAATATTTTTTTTCTAAAATATTTTAGTTGCTCAAATTTATTTTCTCCTATCAACAATGTCACTATAAAATTTTATTTTGATATTTTTATTTCTTATAAACTTATTTTGGTGTTAAATATGACATCTTCTTTTCTAATATTATTTTGTTACTAAAGTTGATGTCATGTGTGGTAATAGTTGAATTTTTATGTCTATGCTATGCTATATAAATAGTATAGCATAGTACTTTGTTGACATCAAGAATCTTTTGAAACTAAAGGTGATATCAACTTAATGAAATTGTTAAATTATTGAAGATATGTTTTGTTCTATGAATTGTATAACATTGTTTTTCTTAATATCACAAATTGTCCTTTTTACTTAAGTTGATATAAAATAATTGAAAGTGTTGAGTTGGTGAATATATGATTTATGATATAAATAGTATTTCACTTTATTTTGTTGATATCCAATTCTTTTGATATTAAAGTTGATATCATATGTCTAAAATCAATTATTGTGGATTCTATTATTTTGTACCTATTAAGTACTTCTATTTTATAGTTTACATATGTGTAATTACAATATGAATTGCATGTATTGAGTCTAAAAATTTAGAAAATGAATCTAAAGATGCAATTGTTATTTATAAGAAATTATCCACAAACAGAAAATGTCATTCATTGTAACGACCTAAAAAATTTGATGAGTATGTGAAATTTATAATTTTTTACGATTTGAATGTTTTATCCCTCCCTTTAATTGTCTTGTGGTATTTATAGGGTGTGGGGGTGATTGACATGGTTTTCAATGCATTTTGGTACCATTTGTACGAGATTGTGGTTTTTGGTGGCTTCGAGAGCCCTATTATGGACTTGTGCAGTTATCTTTTGATTCGTGCGATGGCTGGCTGGAAGAACTACGATAGAAGCTTTAAAATATTAATTTTAGGCTAGTTAGACCTTTGTTTTGAGTCTCGATGCACCCGAGCTTATTTCAACTTGTTGACCGAAAAGTTGAAAAACTAAATATATGAGTATGGGACCCATATTGGTCAAAATGACCTCAGATGGAAAATTTAACTTCGGCAACACATCTGAAACGTTGATTTTAGGATGGTCACATATTTGATATGATTTTATGGCTTTTAAATCATATTTCTATCCTCAGTTTGAAAATTTTTATTTCGAATTTTGGGTTTCAGGGGTCAACTCTGTGAAATAATATTTTTCAAAATTTTGATATCCTTATTAAGTCTAGAGCGTCTAATTTAGTATGGTTAATTATTTATTTGTGTATATCGGACTCTAAACGAATCCCGACCACCCCATCGAAGTTCGTTGGGACATAAAAAAATGTGGTCAGGTTGCACAAAGAATAAATCCAGCTCCTGGATAGTATTTTATGTGTTAAATTCCTTGTAACCCAGGTATACTATAAATAGCCCCTTTTTGGCTCATTTTGCCCATTCTTTCACCTTTTCCGTTGAGAGTTAAAACCCTTAAATAGTGTGAGAACTTAAAAGTGAAGCTTGTGGGAGATTGGGAAGCTAGATTAATATCTATTTCTTGATTCTATTATAGATTTAAGGTGAGATTTCATTATTTTCTAATCTAGTTCCTTGATTAATGTCTCAAAACCCCCAAAATCTTAGGGATTGATTTTAAACCCCAATTTCACTCCTTTTTACTTGAATTATGTTCCTAATCTTATAGTTACTAGATTTGATCAATCTCATCTTCAAACAACTTTGATTTTTTTATTTTAGCACTAATTTCAAAGATTTTACCTGATTAAGCTTGTAATTTTTATTCGATTTGAACCTCATTTTTTACCCGATTTGACTTAGGTTTTAATATGTACATTCTTAAAATATAGGGAATACATTTTTGAAGTAAAGTTATGATTTTTGCCCTTATTTTTTGAAAGCCCATTTCAGGGGTCTGTTTTGACCCTAAATCAAAAATAGGTAATATGGGTATCGTTGGCTTTGTTTTGATGCGTAGATTCTATATTTCTTGATTTTAGTTGATTTATGGATTATTCATGAGAAGTAAGGTCATGGGTTTAAAGTATAGTAAACCAGTTTCGACATTCGAGGTAGGTTATGGCTTAACCCTTTAAGACTGAGCTAATTAGTAAAATTGGTACAAAATGCATGTTAAGGGTGTGAACTAATTATGAAAAATGGATATCTATGTGTTGTGCCTGTGTGGGGGTCCATATGTGATGTAATTTTTTAAATTGAGATATTATGTGATATGTGTGACCGTGTGGGGTACTATGTGATATTGATAACCTTGAATACATGTGAATAATTGTATTGTGTTGTTGAAAATGTCTAATGTGGTACCATTAGTGTATTGTGATTATATTCATACTTCATTGGCATATGAAACATGTGGAAATTCATGGATGATGAAAATAAATTCATGGATTATATTAATGTTGGCTCACATAGCTATGAAAATGTATCATTGTAGTTAGTTGTAGAAATATATCACTGTGGTTGGTTGTCAAAATACATCATGTGATTGGTTCTAAGCATTAAATCTACATATCATACTCATTCATAAAATAATAGTACCACTGTGGCAACACTTGAGAAACAGCTGGAAACACCTTTTTATGGCAAAAAATGTGACATCTTATAAAATCCTCCCCAAGGGATGTGCAGGGGAGGAGATATGAATTTGGATATCAATATATATATATATATATATATATATATATGTATATATATGAATTGTATATGGGTTAACGAGCTCCACATGGGTCCCACATTTGAAGGCTTGCCTATATGGGTGTATACAGGGGTTGTGCGGTGATTTGGAAGGTTGTGCAATGACATCGTGCATCATCATATATATTACACTGCTTTATTGTATTTATGTTGTTCTTGTATTGCCATATTGACTTGTCATATATCTATTCATTCTATTTTTGACTTGTTATTGCCTAATTGTTCTATCTCCCTTTACTTGTGCTTAATGATCTTGATTATATATGTTTCTCTTTTGTTCTAATTGTATGTGACATTATGTATATTTGTTCCTTATCTGTTGTGTTTGTATTATATGTGGATATTGTAGAACTTTTAGTGCAAGCAGTGTGGGTTACCATTGTGGAATATTTTTTGATTGCAGGTGATGTGCCCTTAGTGTATATTTTGTTTGCTTTATTTACTACTTTGCTTGGTCGGCCTATGATACCTACTGAGTACAGATAGATAGTACTCACACCTACTGCACCCTTTTGGTGTAGGTCCTAGCTCGAGTGTGTCTCGACTTACTTGACTCGGACGATTATTGGAGCTTTCAAGGTAGTAGTTGGCTCCTAAGCATCCGGATATCTTCTATTACCTTTCTTATAGACTATGTATTTACTTTTATTTCTGAGATAGGTTCTCTCTTGTAATTAGATATCTTATGTATTTTATTTGGATTCTAGTTGTACTAGAAGTTCTTATACTATTGACACCAGGTTTTGAGAGTTATGACTGCATTGTTGATTATATTTTTTTGTATTAATCATTCTTGTATTGCTTGGCTTAGCTCTAGAAACCTTACCTTAGGGGTATTTCTTTCTTTTCCCATTTGTGTATTAGTTTGGGTGATAGACTTACTTGTAAAGGTACGCTGCGACAAGTGCCATCATGACCCTTAGTTTTTGGGTTATGTCGTGACAAATGAGTATTAGAGTCAGGATTCAGTGGTCTCAATTCTGTAAGAACGGAATGTCTAATAGAGTCTCACAGATTGGTACGTAGATTAAGTTGACTAACTCCCGCGAGGTCAGAGATACAAAACCTACTTCTGGAGAGAGAGTTTAGTCGATAGAGAGAGCCTTGAGTTATGTACAGACTCAAAGAAGGGGACAGGCTCATGGTTCAGCCCCATCTAGGAGGAGTACTAGGGGACTCTCCCCTGAGCCTCGTGCTAAGAAGGTTGTAGATGTGGGTTCTACTCCAGTTATTCAGAGTTCATCTGCGTAGTTTTGGAGGGGTTGTTAGTGCGGTTGTTGACCCACTTAGAGGGATCTCCTTTGGTTATGCCGGGTGTTCCTCCAGCTCTAAGTATAGATCCTGGCACCTGCTTTTGTTTTGGGTACTCCTCAGACCCCGACTACTATTCCTCCATCAGTGTTGATGCTTGAGTATTTGGCACAGAGATTAGGGGTTCTGCCTTCATCCGCGTTACCTCTTTACTCAAGATCTCAACTTGCCAGATTTTTATGCCTCCTCTTACTATGAGTATAGTGATGTCTTCTGAGAATCAGAAAAGGTTTGAGAGATTTACTCATTTGGGTCCTCCTAGATTCAATGTTGTTGTGGATGATAATGCCTATGAGTTTTGATTGATTATTGAGAGAATTTGCATAACTTGGGTTCTCTTGAGTCGCATGGAGTGACTTATACTACCAATCAGTTAAAAGATGCTGTGAGAGATTAGTGGAGATAGTTTGTTTGTTGGGATCAGTTTGATGATGCCTTTCTAGAGAGATTTGAGCTTTATAGTTTGAGAGATCAGATGTGTGATGAGTTTGACCGTTGGATCAGGGCTCCATAACTGTAGCAGAGTATGAGGCATGCTTCCATGCCTTGTCCGGATATCCCTATGCTAGTATTTCTATCGAGTCTGAGACTATTCAGAAGTTTGTGAAAGGTTTAGATATTTCTCTTCAGTTGGCTACATCTCAGATGTATATATTTTGGTCTCTTTTTAGAATATTGTGGCTCATACTAAAATGACAGAGGATATTCTTTCAATATCTCATGGTGGTGCCAAGAAGGTGTACCATTTTCGTGAGTTCAGAGGTTATACTTTTCATGGTAGATATTTTAGAGGTTTTAATGGATTTAAGGTTAGGCTAGTGCAGGTAGATTTATAGAGTTCTAGTTGTACTTTCCCCAGTGGATTCGAGCCATGAAGGTTTCTTTGTGTGTAATGATGTTGGCCATTTGGCCAAGGACTATCCCTATCGTGTGATTAGGGATACTCCTACTTCAGCTGTGAGGGGTTGGGGTTCTACCAGAGGTGCGTAAGGTAGAGGTAGTAAAGCTTGTAGGGGTAGTCATGGTGCCAATCAAGTAGTTGATAGTCGTGGGGCCACTCAGGTAGTTAGTGGTCATGGGCTATGTTATGCTATACCAACTAAACCTGAGGCAGAAGCCTCTGATACTGTGATTATAGGTATCATTCCCGTTTGTTTCAGATGTAGATCTGTATTATTTGACCTCGAATCAACTTTCTCTTATGTGTCTGTGTATTTTTCTTTGGGTTTTGATTCTGGTAGGGAGCCTCTAGCCATGCCTATTTGTGTATCTACCCTGGTAGGTAATTCCTTAGTGGTGGATCGGGAGCATCGATCTCGTGTTGTGACTTTCTCTGATCGTAAGACGGGTAGATTTACTTGTGTTAGATATGGTTGACTTCGATGTCATTTTGGGTATGGATTGGTGGCTCCCTATCATGTTGTCTTAGATTGTTTTGCTAAGACTGTGACTTTAGCTTCGCCGGGTGTGCCAAGGACAACTTGGAAGGTGTAATGACCTAAAAATTTGATGAATTATGCAAAATTTGTGATTTTATGTGATTTGACTATTTTACCCCTCTCCATAGTTGCATTATGGTATTTCTGGGGTGTGAGACTGATTGGCATGTTTTCCGATACATTTTGGTATTCATTTATGTGATATTGCAGCTTTTGATGGATTCGAGAGCCTCATTTTAGACTTATGAGGATATTTTTTGATCCGTGCAATCGATGGCCAAACGGACTGCACCAACAGTTCCGAAATATCAATTTTAGGATAGGTAGACCTTTGCTTCGGGTCCCAGTTCACCCGAGCTCATTTCGACCTATTGATTGGAAAGTTGGAAAATTAAAAATATGGGTGTGGGATCCACATTTGATCAAAACGTTCTTTGATGGAAAATCCGACTTCACCAACAGATTTGAAATGTTGATTTTAGGGTGTTAGCATGTTTAGTATGATTTTTCAGCTTCTAAATCTCATTTCTACCCCCGATTTGGAAAATTATGATTTCGGATTTCGAAGGTTAACTTTGTGAAAAAGATATTTTTTTAAAAAATATTATATCGCCATCTCGCCCGAAATATCAAATTTATTGTGGTTGTATAGTTCGTTTGCATATATCGAACTCCGAACGAATCTCGAACACCCTGTCGAAGTGTGAGTTGGACTTTAAAAAAAAAACTGTTGGTGCAGATTTTCTGCTATATATATAGCAGATTTTTCCCCTTTTGGACTATTTTATTCATTTTTCTTCTTGCCTCTTGAGAGTTAAACCCCAAAATATTGTGGGAGCTTAAAAGTGAAGCTTGTGGGAGCTTGGGAAGCTAGATTAACACCTATTTCTTGATTTTATTACAGATTTAAGGTAAGAATTCACCCATTTTTCTTAGTAATTTCTCAAAATTCCAAATATCTTAGGGCATGATTTTAAATCCAATTTTTACTCCTTTTTATTTGAATAATATTTTTATCTTATAATTACTAGTTTATCATCAATTTAACCTTCAAAATAACTCCGATTCTTGCTTTTAATGCGGATTTCAAAGATTTTACCCGATAAAGCTCAAAAAATGATTTTTCTTTGATTTAAACCTTGTTTTTGACTCGATTTAACTTGAGTTTTCAGCTATGGGTTCCTAAAAATATGGGGAACATATTTTTGAAGTAAAGTTTTGGTTTTTCCCTTCTTTTTAAAAAACCCATTTTGGGGGTCCGTTTTAATCCCAAACTAAAAATATTCAATATGGGTGTTGTTGATTTTGTTTTGATGTGTAGATTTCATATTTGATGTTTTTAGTGGAGTTCGAGATCGTTCGTGGAAAGTAAGGTCGTGGGTTTGAAGTGTAACGGACCGGTTTTAGGTTTTGAGGTAAGTTATGGGTTAACTCTTTAAGACTGGGATGGGTAGTAAATGATGATATAAAATGCATGTTAAGGGTGGAAACTAATCATGAAAAATGTCTATTGATGTATAGTACCCGTATAGGAGCCTATATGTGATGTAATTATCAAAATTGAGTTATTAAATGATATCTGTGATCGTGTGGGGACATATGTGATATTAATAGCCTTGAATACATGTGAATAATTGGATTTTTTTTCTTAAGATGCTTAATATGGTACCATTGGTATATTTTAATTATATTCATATTTTATTTGGCATATGAGACATGTGGAAATTCGCGGATGAAACTGAAATAATGAGTGAATATTGGCTCACATGGTTATAGAAATATATCATTATGGTTGGTTGTGAAAATACCCATTGTGATTGGTTGTGAGCATTACATCCTCATATCATATTCATGCATAAAAACACTTTTTTAAAACCCTCCCTGAGGGATGTGCCGGGAAGGAGATATTGTAACACCTTGGAAAACCCTTTTCGAGGGATGTGCCGAAAAGGAGATATGACATATATGGATTCTATATGGGTTGATGAACCCCCCATGGGTCCTATATCAGGAAGCTTTTGCTCCTTAGGTGTATACGGGGATTGTGCGACAATCCCGAAGGTTGTGCAATGACCTCTTGCATCATCATCATCATCATTATTATATACATTGCACTTATTTTATTGTGTTTTTATTGTATTTTATTTTTGTATTGACTTGTCATCTATGTAGTTGTCTTATGTTTTTTTTTACTTGTATTTTATTATTTTATATATTTTCATGTTCCCCCTTATTCTGCTTATATGATATAATGCATACTCGTGCTCTATTTTGGTGCGTATGTGATATATTAGAACTGTTAGTGCAAGCAGCGTGGGCTACCCTTATGGGATATTTTCTGATTGCAGGTGACGTTCCCCTATTGCATATTTTGTATGCTTTATTTACTACTTTGCTTCGTCGGCCTATGATACCTACTAAGTACAAGTGGACCATACTCATTTCTACTGCGCCCTTTTGGTGTCGATCCTAGCTTGAGTAAGCCTCAGCTTGCTTGACTCGAGCGATTGTTAGAGCTTCTAAGGTAAAGGTTGGACATTCATGCATCCGAAGTTTACCTCTATCTTTCTACAATAGTTATGTCTTTATTAGTATTCAGAGATAGCTATTATTCTGTGTGGTTATTTTTCTGATGTATTTGACTCTTGGATTGTATTAGTGATTCTTACACTATTGACACCTAGTTTTGGGCATGATTGGTATTTGGGATAAGTTCTTTTCGCATTGTTATGATTACTTATATAGTTCGACTTTGTTCTGGAAGTCTTACCTTAGGATACTTTTGTGTTTTTCTCTTTTGTATCAGTTTGGGTGATAGGCTTACTTGTTAAGGTACGCCGCGACAAGTGCCATCATGAACTTTATTTTTGGGTCATGACAGAAGGGTGTGCTTCATTCGGGATCCAAGAGGGTCATTTTTTATGTTCAGACTTATGGATTGGTTGAGAGGGGATGTTTAGTTTATTTGGCTCATATTCATGATACTAGTGTTGTTTTACCCCTTCTTTGGATTCTGTCTGTGTTGTTTGTGATTGTATGGATGTGTTTCCTATGAATTTTGGAATGCCTCTGGATCATAATATTGATTTTTCTAATGATATTGAGCTGGACACCAAGCCCATTTCTATTCTTCCTTCGAGGATGGCCCCAATCGAGTTGAAGAAATTGAAGGACCGATTGCAGGAGTTGTTTGAGAAGGGATTTATCCAACCTAGTTTATCTCCTTAGGGTGCGCCTATATTGTTTGTGAAGAAGAAGGTTGGGGCTATGAGAATGTGTATTGATTATCGGCAGTTGAATAAGGTGACAATTAAGAATAAGTATCCTCTTCGTCGCATTGATGATTTATTTGATCAGCTTTAGGGTGTTGTAGTGTTTTCGAAGATTGATTTGAGATCTGGCTACCAGAAGTTGAGTATTAGAGCTTTGAATATTCTGATGACAACTTTTCAGACTTGATATAGTCATTATGCATTCTTGCTTATGCCCTTTAGGTTGACCAATGCCCCTGCCGCGTTCATGGAGTTGATGAACTAGGTGTTCTGACCGTATCTCGACTCCTTTGTTATTATATTTATATATGATATCTTGGTTTATTCCAAGAGTGATGCTGAGTATGAGGAGCATTTGCGGATTGTACTTCAGAGATTGAGGGATAAGAAGTTATATGCGAAGTTCTCTAAGTGAGAGTTTTTGTGAGAGTCTATTTCTTTCTTGGGTCATGTGGTAACTAAGAAAGGTATTTGGTTGATCCAGCCAAGGTTGCAGCGGTTCGTGATTGGGCTAGACCTACTTCGCCCATTGAGATTCGATGTTTTATTGGCTTAGCAGCTTACTATTAGCGTTTTGTTGAGGGCTTTTCATCTATTGCAGCTCCGTTGATGAAGTTGACTCAAAAGAAGATTTCTTTCAAGTGGTCCGATGCTTTTGAGGTAAAATTTCAAAAGATTAAGGATTTGTTGATTTCATCTCCATCTTTGTCTTTATAAACTTGTTTTACAGTTATTTCGTAATTGTAGCTTCTCCAATTATTTCAACTCTATCTTCACCTAATATTTCATCCCCCTGGAGTTAATCCAATCAATTAAACTGAATTAGTTGATTATAAATATTCCTGGTCCATATTCTGTTTGTCATATCTGTTATTACCAACACAAATAATGAATTGTTCATTATGTTATCATATTATTGACATATCTTTAATTGCTATGTATAATGAATATTTAACAAAGAAATTGATAATAATTCTTTTTTGATCCTATATCATTGTGTATGATCATTGTTGGGCATCTATCACTTATCAGTAACTTAATTTCAATATGATTGAGTTAATGCCGACTTAGTTGATTTACTATTGCATTTTCCAATCCCGTATACATGGTATTTATATCATAAATAATCTCATCTACAGAACAATCTTTAGGTCTACCTGTAAACATAATACAAAATTGTTGAGTAATTAATATTCAATAATTAATGAAGAATATGTAATTTGGAAACTACAACATACTTTTAAAACACAAAATACACATCAAAATACAAAAAAAATCATTATGTTAGCTGTTGTACACATACATCAATCAAGAATAATATCATCATGATGAATTAATCTATAAAAATGATTTGAATTATGTTTGTTTCTCTTTGATTTCATTGATATTAATTAATTAATTTTTTTACTGTCATATAATAAAAAAATCACAAAATTAGGTCATTTTAATCACATAAAGTACCTGCCACATTCCATCTTTCTTTGTACATTATTAGTATTGAATGTAAACTATCACTGTTTATTTTTATTAAATTGCATAGCCTATTAATATAATGTCCGATTTCAAATAAAATACTGAAATCAGAAATAAAATACTGAAATCAATATTTTATTAGAAGTTTTTGACTCAAACACTTTATAGAAGTTTTTATAGAAATAAGAAGAGGAATGTAATTTTCTTTGAATTTAGAAGAACAATGGTAGTGACGAAGAAGAAGACAATAATGGAGAAATCATTTCAGAAAAAGTGCTAATGGAGAATAAAATGGTATGTATGATAATAAAGAAGAAGAAATTGGTATGATTAAAGAAAGAGAAAACCATTTTAGAGAGAAAAATGGGAATGATTGATTTCCTGATCTTAACTGCCATCTATTTTTATGGGTATGAAATCTTTTTTTCCTTATTACTAATATGTATTATTAATTTTTATTATTTATAAAAAAATATAAGTTGCAATCTAAAAGGTTTTGCTTTTTCTTGCATTAAACTATCTAAGGATGTTTATTAAGATTTTTTCTCATATGTGAATTAGTAGGGGCCATACAAGCACATGCCTCCGCTACCACAAATTATGAAGTAGGCTCGACCACTTGGGCCGACCTTAGGCTGGCCCCATTCAAAGTGCAATGCAAGTCACCAGCCTGGGCTGTGAACCTTTATGATCACCCATTGAACTAGTCCAAGTAAGTATGTTGCCCATTCGTACTTGGTTCATTATTATACTTCCTTCTTTTATATCCCTTCTCTCTATTTTCCTATTGTGGGGATAAATTGGTTTCGTTCCCTCATTGGATATATATTCAAAATGTTGGAATTTATGTGCAGACATGTTAGCAAAGTAATTTTGCTATTTAAGATCTTGTGCAAACTCCATCTTTCTAGTTTAAGTTTTTAACTAATTACTTTTTATCCTATTTGCATTGCATATTCTTCATATTAACTTGCAATTTTGCTAAAAGACGAACTAATTCTTTTTCTTAATTTTTATATTGGTGCCATTTTTTTTATTAAAATGGATAGTAGTTATATCAAATTAAGAGTTAACGGACAAAATAGAAGGTTCAGGGGCTGCCCCCATGTTCAAATGTATGTTAACAAGGCTACAAACCTTAGAATTACAGGCTACAAGTTTTCTAAGAAAAATAGTTCCTAATATGTATGCTTCGACATCTAATGTTGCATATATAGGAGGAACTATCAAAACTTGTGGTGTTTCAAAAACTTCACCAGTGGCTCCTTCCTTTGCTTGAAGGTGTGCTACTCTTTTTTGCTCCCTACAGGTGTGCGTAAGTGTTAGAGCTCCTAGTGCCTGTATTAGTGACATACACCCAAATATTATGTTATCATATGGGATATGATTCTATGGAATTCCATTTATTTCTTGAAGGGAATCACAGTTAATTTCTAGAAGGTTAAAATTTCTTACCAAAGCTAACTTGAGCCCTTCCAAGATGGCTAGGAGTTTAGTTTGCACAATTGAGACATGGTAGTAGGATTTGTTGAAGAAAAAATCTAGTCTCTTCTGTGATTTCTAAAAACTTCTCTTACCCTTTCTTTACTAAGTTGTCTCTGAACTGATCAATTTGTGTTTAACTTGTAATGTCCAGGGTCTGTAGGTTCCCATTTGATGTCGATGATGGATGTAATGCTCTTGTTTATGCAGTTGTTGTCAGCTATGAAGAAATACATAGTGGCTAAGGAGATGGTAGTATTAGTGGAGATGCTTGAATTTTTGTTGTTAAATAGGTTTCATTACTATTTAACCAGATATTCCACAAGCATAAATAGAGGAGGTGGTCTCCGAGTAATGTAACACTCCAAAAATCCAAGACAATATTATAACCATGCTTCAAGTATATTTAAAATTAAAAATCATGTTTGGTAGTTTTATTAGTGCTTTAGATATATATTAAGTCCACAAATAGCTCTTAGCTTATCGACTAGACAAGTCAAAATATCTCTTACCAATTGAATTCTTAAGAAGAATATTACTATAGTCAACTTCAAAGAAGCATAACTTATAGATTACTAAGAGTTTTTATATAGATCCATCAAAATAAATATAATTGAATTCTATTTTCAATGAATCTAGTTTTGCCTTAATCAGATATCGAAATAAGAAGTTATGGCCAATTTACTGAAGCACTGACAAAGCTGCTAGTGACGACGACTCAGAAAATGAATCGTTGTCAGACCCCTATGAGTCGTAGGGTGACTCATCTCCATAGGAGTGGGGACCAAAATTTTATTTTCATATGTTGACTCATGCCACGACTCATCCCCAAACCCTAAGGGTCGTTACCAAACTTGTCGGGCCTAATACCAATAACTTCTCAGATGATTTTGAAAGGGTTGTATGGTATTTTTCAACTTTTTAAACCCCAAAACTATGTCAATTTATCTGTTACGAGAGGTATAAGCCTATTTAATCACCCCAATCCCCTCATTAATTTTTCCCAAACTCATTCTAAGTTAGAAAAAATCAAGTGATTCAACTCTCAAGAAAGCATAAGACTAGGGTTTTTCTTAAATCCAGATTCCCAAGGCTTCGGTCCAACATTTCGTTAGTCTAGGTATGTGTGTATTCAATAAGGGATTCCTTTCACCCTTATGCTCAAAACTTAGTTTAAAAAATATAAATTTCAGATATGATTTCTATGATTCTTATGAGCTAGAATTTTTACCCAAATAGAATTCCAAGCTTAATTCAGTTCTCCTTGATATAGTTCAAATTCATGAGTATATTTTCTTGATTATTTATGATATCTTATGACTATATTACAGAATTAGCAATATTCTTATGTTCATGAATGATTTACATTATATTTAGTTTCTGGTCAGGATATGTATGATGTATTATTAGTTTTCAAGCACTATTTACCATGATTTTGTGAATTTCAGTCTATATTAGTTGACATACTATGTTTTTCCATGAAATTTAGTATTTTAACATATTTTTAATTATGAACCCTCAGTTTGTTAGTAAATTAATGAATTTGGACTTGTGTTATGAAATTTCACATTTCTCTTTAGATTATAAAATTTATCATGATAGTTGCATTCTTCAGAGATGACAGGTTATGAATATCCGATGACCTAGGATGTCATGCATTGTCAGTCAAACATCTAGTACTTCAATTTTCATAATTAGAATACTTTTTGATAAAGCACTTATCTTCTAGTACCAGAACATCAGTATTATTGATCTATTTAGTATATCATTTTGTATTCAGTTGGGAGTAGTACTTAGCATTGAGCAAACATTGAGATGAAGGCTTACTGGTTAGTTAGGCTGAGACATTTAGTAGAAGTACCTAAGTACCCGAAGTACGATGACACCATAGGTTCTAAAGGGTCACCATCAGACTAGGCTTAATACCTTAGTCCTTATGGACATCAGTTTGGTGTATCACGTCAGATCAACCTTTATACTATAGCAAGGTATACTGGGCCATTTTTAATAGGATTTATACATCTAACTCCATGTTTAGCTAACATGGTTATATATCGGTTAACAGTAGCTTGATCTTGGGTGTATTTATATGCCTAAGCACCATAATTTATCCATATTTTAGCTATGTTTAGAGAACAAAGTGCCTAGTTTCTTATGTTTTTACTCTACTTCTATGTAATTGAGTTAACCGACGTGATTAGCATGATTTCAAGTATTAATAAGGTATATGAAGACATTATGGGACTATGAAATGCAGATGGCATATGACACAAGAGAGAGTAGCAACCTGGACCAAATGTGGCGCCTAGAAACTACAATCTGGACCAAATGTGGCGCCTAGAAACTATGTCCAAGACTAGTTTGTCATTTATAATTAGTTTAGGGACCTAGAAGGCAATTACGAGAGAAAAGATTATTAAAAAGCTTAATGCTGAATTTTTAAGGATGATTCATTATTCTGTATTTTTTTAAAGAGAGCAGAGAAGGGCGGCTTAGCTTGAGAGAGAGATAAAAATATTTTTTTCTCTTGCTCTCAGTATTCGCACACCAAGATCGTCTTCTAGTTTTTGGTATGATGAATATTTCTATTGCGATTTTCATTTTATTCATGAGTAGCTAAGTTTATTAGTTAGGGTTATGGAAGCCTTGTAGCATACAATTTATTACTTTTGGTTTTGAATTAATTATGCATTGATTTGTTTACATCACACTCTATTCATTTATCTTGAATTCTCGTGGTTGCAAACATAGAGGATATACCTTAAAACGCAACTTGTTCGAAAGAAAGGTTGTTGTTCGAAAAGGAGAGTAGTGACAAGGAAGTAGGATTACCAACCCCTATTTCATATGTTAATGCCTTAGAAGGATTAACTACTTGGAGATTTTGTATTATTTTTTGTAAACGATTTTGATTCGAGAGAACTAAAGTGAATTAGTCCTTGATGGTTGAGAAACACTAGGATTATGTTATTAAATACAATTTGTTTCTTTGTAAGCATGATGCATTTATGAATTCGTAAAGCCCAGAGTTAGAAAGTATTGAAAACTACAAGGTGGACATAACCCTAGCTTGCTCTTTCTTTGAATTTGAATACTACTACACTTATTTCATCTTGTTAAATGGAAAACATTAATTTGTGAACTGAATCAAATCCCCCTATTTATTTTACAAAAATGAACGATTAAAAGTTAACTAATCTGCATACAACTTAATTAGCACCATATTTCCTGTGGAATTTGACCCTATCCTAGTTGGGTTATATATTTGACAACGACCGCTTACTCTCTCGTAAGAGAGGTATAGTTTGGGAATATCAAATTTTGGCGCCGTTGCCGGGGAATACAGTTGTCGATTGAGTTTATGTGTGTAAGTTGATTGTTAGTCAAGTTTCCTTATTTTACGTTTATTTGTTGTTTTTGTTTGTTATAGGCTCATTGTTGTTTATGCCATGAACCAGAAGTTCAGGAGAACCATTATTACCCTTCAATCCTAAACTTCATTTCATTGAAAGAATGGCTAACCAACAGGAAGCTGAAAGATTAGCTATTTTGGCTAATGCTCAATTAAACCTCCAAAATGCTGATAACCCAGGTCGGAAACCTAATCCAGACAAAGAGGACCTAGGAGACGATGAGTTATTGGGGACAGTTAATTGAAGGCGTGTAGAGGATATAGCTGCACCAGTGAACAGAAATATGAACAAAAATCTTCCTTTTAGAGCAAGACCTGAACGCCAAGCTATGCATTTTAATCTGGAGGATGATGATGATGTCTTGGATGGAGCCGGTGCAACAAGGGCTATTATTTCTCCACCCTTAGCACCCGGAGACACGTTTAATATTGCAACCACTATGATCCAGCTATTGCAACTCAAAGGGTTATTTGGTGGACTTGCAGGCGACGACCCAAATATGTATTTAGTTAATTTTATCTCAACATGCATGTCGTTTGATAACCCAGGGGTTGGACAAAATGCAATTCGACTGCGCCTATTTCCATTGTCTCTATTTGGAGAGGCAACTCTACGGTTAATTGGGCTAACTCCCGACTCTATCACCAATTGGAGGCAACTAAAACATGCTTTCCCAGAAAAATTCTTTCCGCCATCCAAGAGAACACAGTTGAGAGATGAGATAAGAAATTTCAGACAGGTTCCAGCTAAAGCTCTCCATTAGGAGAGGTTCAAAAAGAAGCTTATGCGGTGCCCAAATTATCAGATGACCAATGTCCACTTGATGGAGATATTATATCGGGCCTCGAATTTAGTTACTAAGCCAATGGTAGATAATGCTGCGGGTGGATCATTCATGGAACTCTCTTTTACTAAAGCTTCTGAGATGCTTGATCGGATGAAAAAGCAGAGTAGAGCTTGGCATACCAGGGATTCTGAGGTAACAAGCTCTATTGTATCTATTGGCATGACTGCAGAACAGAGGCGAAGAGAAGAAGAGCGTGACCAGGACATGGCTCACATGAAGAAGCAAATAGATCTTCTTACTAAGCATCTATTATTAGTAAATACAGAGAAGGTTAAAGCTGTAGCATCATAGGGGAGGGCTGACTCTAATCCTAGGGAAGAAGCGAATTACTTGAACAATCAAATGGGTTTCCGAGGTGGTGGCCAAGGAAACCAAGGTTGAAACCATCAAGGAGATTGGAAGAGTAAAAGTGATAGGAGTGTACTGTATGTACCTCCTAAAAGTCATGATAATGCTGCCACCAGTTCAGGCAAAATACCCATAGAGGACATGATGGAGAAACTATTAAAGGGAGTTGAGGCGACAAATTCTAGGGTGACTACTATAAAGAGTGAAATATCTTTCATGAGTCAACTAGTAAATTCACACTCAGTCGCTATTAAACAATTAGAGCAGCAGATGAGCCAATTATCCTCAGCATTCAACCAAAGACAGAATGGTACTCTAACAAGTGATACAGTTCAAAATTCGAGGACTGATGGATCATGTATGGCCATTACCACTAGGAGCGGTAAAATGTTATCTAGTCCAGGTTTGGGAGCTTTCTCTTATACTGATGAGGTTGAATAGATTGGGAGATGGTTGATGAATCTCCAGTGGTTCCTGTGGAGTTAGGAGGTTTGAAAAATAAGAGTGCGAAAGTTAAACAACCAACTAAGCCGAAGCATGTTAGTGATGTGGAGCAAGGCATAAGAAAGGAGGTAAAAGTTGATCCAACTGAAATCCTAAGGCCGCCACCCCCATTTCTACAATGATTAAATAAGAAAGAAGATGATGGAAAGTTTAGCAAATTCATGGCTATGTGGAAGCAGTTGACAGTGAATGTGCCCTTAGTTAAAGCACTGGAACAGATGCCTGGATATGCTAAGTTTATGATAGACTTGTTGACAAAGAAGAAGCACTGGAACAGATGCCTGGATATGCTAAGTTTATGATAGACCTGTTGACAAAGAAAAGGACTGTAAGCTATGAAATGGTAGACAATCTTCATCATTATAGTGCTATTGCTACAAGATTTATTGTCCAGAAGAAAGCTGATCCGGGAGCATTTGTGATCTTGGGGAAAGTATCAATCTTATGCATTGACAGTTTTTAAGAAAACGGGTTTAGGAGATCCTACACCCACCAATATATGGATTCTAATGGCGGATAGATCGATAAAAAGGCCCATTGGGATTCTACATGATGTACTTGTAAAAGTTGTTGATTTTATATTTCTTACCGACTTTGTAATTCTTGATTGCGAAGTAGACTTTGAAGTACCCATAATTTTAGGTAGGCCATTCTTAGCAACTGGGAGTGTTAGTTGACATGGAGCTGAATGAGCTAAAATTTAGGCTTAATGAGAAAGAAGTTAGCTTTGAAGTATATCGGTCTATGAAACAACAAAAAGAGATTAGTGTCTTCTTAATTGTTAATGTATTCTATGAAGATGAGCAAGATATACCAGTTAAGGATATGTCTTTTACGAAGACCATTGCTGGTTTGGTTGAATTTGTAAGCAAAGATGTAAGTGACTGCAAAGTGGTTGGACTAGGAATAAAGAATTTTCTTGATCCAGCAAATGAGGTACAAAAGGTATCATCGATGTATCTTGACAAAGTCTGAGTAGTCAAGATAATCGAGTCATGCCGCGACGTTAAATCAGGAGCTGCATGGAAGGCAACCTATGATTTTATTTTCACTTTATTATGTTAAACAAAAATGCAAAAAGAAGAGTTGAGCCACGACCAAAACTACGGCTCTTGGTGGGAGGTAACCCATCTTTCTAATCATTTTTGTTGTTTTTGATTAAGTGTAGGTGCACGAAGTAATAAGGAGAAGATTATTATGAATTTTGATTTGGAAGCGAGCCATGTCAATGGTGGTAAGTTTAGGAGTGATGGGAATATTACAGGTAAGTTGGAGTGGTCAAATGTGTAAGGCTCAAGTATGATTCGCATTAGAGTCGCTCTTCGAATTATGTTAATCTGACCCAAAAAGTTTCGCGGTGTGACTTTATTTTGTGAATTTTAATGAGGTCTGTGGTGGTAGCGTAGGGATCAGGCTGATAGGCCTGATATCGAAGCCCACCACTGACCTCGATGGGGGTGCTAGGGTAAAGTCCCCGTGGTATGAACCTTTTCGACAAAGAGTGTGCCGCACATCCCATTGCACATGCTCACTGGACCAACTATGCGATACCCTATGCACTGCATATGAAAATATAAACGATAGGGTATGTTCTGCATATTCCATCACCTATTCTCACTGCCTCACTTAGGCGATAGCTTATGTGCCGCCTATGTCAACATAGGAGATAGGTTAGATGCCACTTATATCATTGTCTATGCTCACTACCTCAATTAGGCGATATCTTAGGCACCGCCTATGTCAACATAGGTAATAGGTTAGGTGCCACTTATACCATCACCTATGCTCACTACCTCACTTAGGCGATTATGTCAACATAGGCGATAGGCTAGGCGCTGCTTATACCATTGCCTATGCTCACTGCCTCACATAGGCGATAGGGTATGCGCCGTATTTCCAATCGTCTATGCCTACTGGCTGGTTACTTTGCTACTTATTTTGTAAGCAAATAGTACCAAATAACTTTTCTATTTGCTCCAATGATGATCTCCATGTAGGTGGCATGATTCCTAATGTGGATGTGAAGTACTACTAGCCAGGTTCTTTATCTTGTTATTTGCACTGGGGCAGTGCTGAGCTTAAGTGTGGGGTGGCTGGATATTTTTCTACTTGTTTTGTAAGAAAATAGGACCTTTTCCTTAGCATTTTTTTGTGATAGGATTAGCTATTTTGTTTATTTTGTTAGTATGTAGTCATAATTATGTGTTTTTCTTGATAATGGATGGATGACAACCGTCTTAAGAGAAAATTAGTCATTTAATTGGATGTAACTGTTCTTGCGGGTCGCATGACATTATAACATAAGTATGTGATGGATCATTACGTTTGAAACACCTAGGCTCTAGTTGTGACTGTTGTTGTGATTGTTGGTTTTATTTGAATTCATGTAATTATTGGGTCGAGAATCTATAATACTCTTAATTGAGTTGACCATGTGCCATGAGTGTGTAAGACTGTTGTATATTCCTTATTGCAACTGATGCTAGAACTTTCCTAGTGTGTGTACAAAGCAAAATAAAGATTGTGAGTTTAGGAGATGATTTAGGCATTTCTTTGATAGCCATTGTTCATACCTTCTTTTGACCTACCTTTGTAAATTATCTTAGCTAGCCTCGTTGAGCCTTTAGCTTGTTCTTTTGTTAGCCTCATATGTAGCTTATTCCATTCTTTAATAGACCGTAATTTGATCCAAAAACTCCTAAGCTCTTTAATGTAAAATCAATGTGAGTTAGGAGTTTGACAATAAGAGAAAAAAGTGAAATTGATGCCCCAAAGTCTAGTTATTGGCATGACCAATCGATGTGGTTGGGAGTAGCTAAAATTGTTGAAAAAGTTCAAAATTTTATCCCGGACATGTTACAATGAACCTACTTTGGCTTTGGTCCTTCTTGGACATTGTGCACCTCAACTAAGGCAAATTTCTTAAGTTGAGGGTGGCTATTATAGGGGTGCGTTATGTGAAAAGGGTGGCTATATATATATATATATATATATTTGAAAGGGTTGCATACTCCCACCATAGTGTTATTAATTGAGCTTAATGAGTTAGGGTGAAAAGCAAATCTGTGAAGATAACAGAAGTGGAAGTTGGTAGTTAGAGATTGGTCTTGATTGCATAATGTAGTGTATTAAAGTGCTTAGGGAAGATAGTCACTATTTCTGGCTAAAATAGTTCCTACCCATCCTTTAGCCTGCATTACAACCCGTAAAAGACCTATATGATGCTAATCTTAGCATTTTGATATTAGTGGAGTATTACACTAAGGGAAAACATATGGTCATCAGTTGTAATTTGAGAATTCTTTGTGAGAGTGAGTGCAACTTGATTCTTGTACCCATTTTGTTAGAAATGGCATGATTGTGAGTGATTATGGGTAACTTTCTTGTTGTGAGGGCACATGTTGATGAAGGTTGGGTAATTTATATGATTTCTATTCTTAAACGATATGCATGAAATTGCCAACTTAATGAGTCTATTCTTAAGGGTAGGTTATCTCTAGTAATGATTCCTGAATCTACTTCTTGTTCATAATTATTGTGTGAGCCTATTTGAGCATCTTGTCTTCCTTTGTAGGTTCTAAGGCTTGTGTAGTATGTATAAATGGATATGTTGTTCAAGGACGAACAAATCTTTAAGTGTGGGGTGGTGATCTTGGGTGTATTTATACGCCTAAGCACCATAATTTATCCATATTTTAGCTATGTTTAGAGAACAAAGTGCCTAGTTTCTTATGTTTTTACTCTACTTTTATGTAATTGAGCTAACCGATGTGATTAGCATGATTTCAGGTATTAATGAGGTAGATGAAGACATTATGGGACTATGGAATGTAGATGGCATATTACACAAGAGAGAGTAGCAACCTAGACCAAATGTGGAGCCTAGAAACTATGTCCAAGACTAGTTTGTCATTTATAATTAGTTCAGGGACCTAGAAGGCAATTATGAGAGAAAAGATTATTAAAAGGCTTAATGCTGAATTTTTAAGGACGATTCATTATTCTGTATTTTTTTTGGAAAGAGCAGAGAAGGGTGGCTTATCTTGAGAGAGAGAGAAAAAAACATTTTTTGCTCTTGCTCTCAGTATTCGCACACCAAGATTGTCTTCTAGTTTTTGGTATGATGAATATTTCTATTGTGATTTTCATTTTATTCATGAGTAGCTAAGTTTATTAGTTAGGGATATGGAAGCCTTGTAGCATACAATCTATTACTTTGGGTTTTGAATTCATTATGCATTGATTTGTTTACATCATACCCTCTTCGTTTATCTTGAATTCTTGTGGTTGCAAGCATAGAGGATATGCCTTAAAACGCAACTTGTTCGAAAGAAAGGTTGTTGTTCGGAAAGGAGAGTAGTGATAAGAAAATAGGATTACCAACCCTTGTTTCAAATGTTAATGCCTTAGAAGGATTAACTACTTGGAGATTTCGTATTGTTTTTGGTAAACGCTTTTGATTCGAGAGAACTAAAGTGAATTAGTCCTTGATGGTTAAGAAACACTAGGATCATGTTATTAAATACAATACGTTTCTCTGTAAGCATGATGCGTGTATGAATTTGTAAAGCCCAGAGTTAGAAAGTATTGAAAACCACAAGGTGGACATAACCCTAGCTTGCTCTTTCTCTGAATTTGAATACTACTACACTTATTTCATCTTATTAAACTGAAACCATTAATTTGTGAACTGAATCAAATCCCCTCTATTTATTTTACGAAAACGAATGATTAAAAGTGCCTTAATTAGCCTCATATTCCCTATGGGATTCGACCCCAACCTAGTTGGGTTATATATTTGACAATAACAGCTTACTCTCTCATAAGAGAGGTGTAGTTTGGGTGTATCATAGCTCCTACAGATTAAAATTAGTTATTATGTGACCTCATAATGAGTTTTCTCATTACACTATTGATTATTTGCACATTTATTTATATAGCCATTGTATCGTGTAATGCCCTGAAGACCTGGTCCTGAAACTTCACACAGTGCTCAAGATTATGAGTAGCCTTAAGATAACCCTGTCTGCCTTCTACTAGATATAAATTTCATAATCAAGGAAACATAGACATAAGTCATGCTAAATGCAGAAACCTATCTGAATATAATATCTGAAATAATCTGAATATAATGTCTGAAACCTCAATACTGAATAATTCGACTGTAAACTAGTAGTCTGACAAGCCTCTAATACTAATGCCAGAGAGTCACTGGGACAAAACCCTAGCTAACTCGAACTGTCTGAAAACAATACTAAATCATATAAAACTACTAAGCTGTAGAATCTGGATGAATAAGTCCCTAAACTATGAGGACTCACCAACTGTAGGATGTAGATGGAGATGCTCGGACTACTCGCACTATTGATACTGAGCACTTGAACCTACATTATGAGACAATGTAGCACATAGACATATATGTGGATCAGTACTTTGAGGATGTACTGAGTATATGGGGGTAAAATACATAAGTAAAACATCATCTCATCATCATAATTTATAAAACAATGCATGCTAAATGTAAATGACTGACATAAGCTGGAATATCAGAAATGCTGAAATCTGTAATCATAAATAACAAACCATACTTGAAAATCTAGTGAGTCATAACATTTAGTTCTGAAAGCTGTGCTAGTATTCTGTTTGTAAATCATACAGGCTAAGTGTAAAAAGAGCTCACTTCTGAATCTGAAATATGAAAGCTAAAATCTATAGCTAATATTATCCTATAAAGCATAATCTGAGTGAAATTTGTGAGCCTTTACTCTTAGTTTTTTAAAATCTTTTTTGTTAATCTTTTCTAAAATATCTAGTCTGTAGGCTTTAAAACTTTAGGGAAAACTCTTTTAAACTATTCTACAAGGAAGGTTCTTCTAACTGACAAAAACCATGTGAGCTACCATGGAGTCCAACGTCTCGTCCTCCTAAGGAAAAAACCTCACATTGGGGAGAGGTGTCATACTCTTACCAAGGAGTATATCCTGAGCTAAGTGATCATATCTGAAATTGTCATCAACATAGAAGTGGGAATAATCTGATAATTTGTACCTATGTTGGCTACTTAGTTCTTTGGAAGTAGGATGCGCTAAACCCACACTTTCCGCTTGGTGCTAAATAATACTCCCTTTTTATTTGCTATACTCATTCTGCTGGAAATCCACTTTAAAACTAGCATAAGGGTTTATGTAAACACAATTATGCATTTATCTGATACAGTCTGTAAATAAAGTTGAGCTGAATTTTGTAGTCTGTAATAATTTGAAAAGTAGATTCCATAGCTATTTCTATGATCGAAAGATCAAAGCTTTACTGAAAATCTGTAAATAATCTGATAATAGGATGCTTAAAGCATCATCTTTCTTGAAATAATAATATTCAATCTTGGGATAGTAACCCATGTGTCAAGTTTCTGTCAAAACATCATAATATCATGCTTAATAATGAAAACAATGATAATTCATCTTAAAATCTGGAAATTACTGCAATAGGCATACAATTCACCTTCTAAAACACTTGGAATCTCAAAATCTTGCAAAGAGCAATAATAGGTATGAACCCTAATTTAAAATCCATGTATAAACATTCAAAATCATATGAATTTATAGTTAAAAGCTAGTTTTGGGCACAAGGATGGAAGAAGATACTTGTTCATATACCCCACATACCTTGGTAGATGATTAGATGAAGAAACTTGAATTATTGATTCCTATTTGAGTTCTTGATGATGAGTTCTTGATTATCAAGCCTTGGGAATCCTCAATCTTAAGCTTTCTTGGAGAAACAATGGAGGATTTTGATTTCTTGGAGAAGAGGTTTTACTGCTCTATGGTTTTGCTTTTAAAGAGAATGATGAATAATGAGCATAAAGTGCTAGAAATATGATTAACTTTGTGTTTTGGATGGATTGAGGGCTTGGAAATTGACCAAAATACCCTTTTTAAACTTCTAAACGAAACTAGAAAAGAGCAACATTTTCTGATTTGGTTGGCCTCCGCGATGCGCCACAATCGCGGTGGCTCATTGGAAATAAGACAATTGGGAACTGGCCTGAATCCACGATGCGCCACCATTGCGGTACTCTTTTGGAATGCCATTTTGGCCTTTGGTGCGACATACCAATATCGCGTTGGGCCACTGGTTTTTAACAAATAGGAAATGAGGCTTCTCCGTGATGTGGGGATATCATGAAGGGCCACTGGAATTTGACGATTATCATTTTTATCACCTCCGCAATGCACCACGTGCCCAGGTGGTACACTAATTTGCTAAAAATACTCTAACTTCTTCATCGAGTGTCGGAATTGGGTGAATTTAGTATCGATGAAAGACTTATTAAATTTCCCACCCAACAGGAAGTATAAATCTAGAAAATTCCATACGAAATAAATATTTTTCATTTTTGGAAGCTATTTCTCAACATTCTTAAGCTAGAAAAAGTATAGAGTATTACACATCAGTTCACATCCCATAGTTTCAGACTCAATATTTGTACATGTTCCTCAATTTAGTTTTATTTTCTCTTAAATCATGACTTTCCAGATTAACATTGCATATTAATATTTGTATATTTCATATAAGGTTAGTGTACTTTAGTTCATCTTCTTTGAAACCAGTTAGTATTCTATATAATTTTATGGCATGTTCAGCATTAACTTGAGATTAAATATAATAGTTATGTTTCTACTGCTTCTCAATTTATAGAAATATTTTAACTCATGATTTAGAGATCTCACTATGCCTCATAGCTTTTTCATAAAGACATGTCTTAAATGCATATTTCAGTAAATGACTTATGTCCTTAGTTTGTAATGCATGTTTTAAGTATTTTCATGACTAGTTCATATCTCACATACTCATGTCCTCAGTTTTTAATGTATGTTTTAAGTATTTTTATGACTAGTTCATACCTCACATACTCAGTACATTCCAATGTACTGATCACATACCTCTATCCAATATTTTTCATGTGATGTAGATTCGGGTGCTTACTATCAGGTTCATAGTCAGGAAAATTTTCAGCCAACATGTGATGAGTTCCCTTATTTTTAAGACTCAAGTCAGATGTAGTTTTGGTGTTTATTTTTTATTCGTATGTATTGATTAGGGATACTTGAGGGTCATGTCCCAACTACCTATAGTTAGTATAGTAGAGGCTTCATATATAGTCATTCAGAGTTATTTTATGTAGTTTAAGTCCCTCTTTCTTTTAGATTACATGTTGTAAACTTTTAACAGTAACGTATTAAAACAAATTATCTTATGATTATGCTTACGCTTAGTCAGGTTAGCTTTTATATATGTTTTAATCAATTGATCAAGCATTATGCTAGTACCATGGGTTAGCTTGGGATCACTTGTGGTTTTAAGCATTGTGTTATGACTAAAGGGTAATCTTAGGTTGTGTTAAACTTGGTATCAGAGCCTAAGGTTCAAGTGTCCTAGGATGTCTATGAAGTCATGTTGAGTAGAGTCTTGCGAAATGGTACAAAGATGATTGTACTTTTTTTAGAGAATACAGGGAATTTAAGAAATAATTTTCCTTCTTTCATATCTCGGATCGTGCAGTAGAGATGTTCTCTAAGAAAAACTTATATAGATCCTAGCATTTCTCCATTCCTGTTAACTATGCATTATTTTAGAGGTTATTGAAATAGTCAAGCTTAATTCCAATTGATATAGTTTTCTCCAATAGCATCAACAGACAGTTCTAAGATTGCACGTGGGCTTGAAAGTATGCCATTAGTGGATTTAAGTTCAAAACATTGAAAGAGTTTATTCTTGTTTATTAAGATTGAGCACTAAGAAAAAGTATGATATATCCTCAGATCCCTTTTTAGAATTCTATGGAAGCATGACCCGGAGTTAGAAACATAAGCCTAGAAACGTAGCAGCAGTAAAGTTGGAATAGTGTTTTTTTTAGATTTAGTAGATTATAAATCTATGGAGGTAGAAAGGTGTTGATTATATTATATAATATCACTTTGAGAGAGATTTACCAGTTAAGGGGACTTAGAGAATACTTTAGCCAGGATCGAGATTAGGCAATTACAAGAAATATAGAAAAACCTGTTAAGGTTGAGTATGTTCTTAAAATTTTGAGTGGACTAGTATTTCATGATTTATATCTAGTAGTAGTAAGTGGGTAATAGTGTATGAGAAGTTCTATGGATATTTACTTTGAGTGTTAGAATCTAAGTTTGAATTGTGGATGATCAATCTAATAGAAAAAAAGTTTGGATTTTAGAAGGAAAAGTTGTGTACTCAGGGTATTGTGATAATTTAGAAGGTTCCAAGTTAATAAGAATTTAAGTTATTACATGATAAATATTGGGGTTATAGAAAATTAAAAGTTGTATATCAGAAGAAGGTACTTGAAGCAGGTTTTATACTTTCAGGTATAATTTTTCAAGGGGAGTTTGGTATTCATGCGTACTGTTATATCCTGCACTCTAGAATAGAGTGAGTGCAGTTCAGTTTAGAGTTTATTGAAGTGGACTACATACTTAGAATAATAGATTTAATGTAAGGGGAAAATGATAGAACAAGGAACCAAGTCAAGTTTTCCAATTCTAGTAGTGATGCTAGTGAGTTCTAGAATAACACTATGGAAAGAAGATACCCGAAGCATTCTTATATTAGTACAAATTTGTAATTTAATCATATGACACTCTACTCATGCCTTTCAAGTCAACTCCATGATCATAGCTTATATTCCTGCACTTTATACAGAATTATGTCCACTATCAGTTCCTAGTATAAAAAGTGATAGTTTAGTCATTAGTACAAATCATAGTCCATGAATTTACAAATTCCAATCTCAAGTCATTTATCTCATGACTCATGTATTGGGGTTTTAGAAAATTAAAAGTTGAATATCAGAAGAAGGTACTTGAAGCTAGTTTTAAACTTTTAGATATAGTCTTTCAAGGGGAGTTTGGTATTCATGTGTACTGTTATGTCCCGAACTCTACAATAGAGTGAGTGTAGTTTAGTTTAGAGTTTATTGAAGTGGTCTATAGACTTAGAATAATAGATTTAATCTAAGGGGAAAATTATAGAACAAGGAACCAAGTCATGTTTTTCGATTCTAGTAGTGATGCTAGTGAGTTCTAGAATAACACTATGGAAGAAAGATACCCGATGCATTCTTATATTAGTACAAATTTGTACTTCAATCATTATGACACTATACTCATGCCTTACAAGTCAACTCTATGATCATAGCTTATATTCTTGCACTTTATACAAAATCATATCCACTCTCAATTCCCAGTATATACATTGATAGCTTAGTCAGTAGGTCAAATCATAGTCCATGAATTTACGAATTCCAATCTCAAGTCATACATCTCATGACTCATGTATTGGGGTTGTATAAAATTAAAAGTTTTATATCCCAAACTCTAGAATAGAGTGAGTCCAGTTTAGTTTAGAGTTTATTGAAGTGGTCTACAGACTTAGAATAATCGATTTAATCTAAGGGGAAAATGATAGAACGAGGAACCAAGTCAAGTTTTCTGATTCTAGTAGTGATGCTAGTGAGTTCTAGAATAACACTATGGAAGGAAGATACCTGATGCATTCTTATATTAGTACAAATTTGCACTTCAATCATTATGACACTCTAATCATGCCTTACAAGTCAACTCCACGATCATAGCTTATATTCCTGAAATTTATATAGAATCATGTCCACTCTCAGTTCCTAGTATAAAAAGTGATAGTTTAGTCAGTAGTACAAATTATAGTCCATGAATTTACAAATTCCAATCTCAATTCATACATCTCATGACTCATGCACTCTTGTTTTATAAAATGCTCAGTTCAAAGTACTCATGGTACATCCTTAATGACTAGTGATATCATAATACGTCATGTATGCTCCCAGATTAGATATCTTATAAAAGTTTATTCCAATTATATTTTACTCCTTAGGCCTTAGTTACGTGATGAATTCATGAAAATCCTTCAGTCAAAATTTTAGAGTATCCCTCTTATATCAGACCCTTATGTTTTAGTTCTTCAGTGACCCATCTTATGCTTTGATGGTAATGTTGTTAGTTGTTGAGTGGTAGGCTTGAATGATTTATTTATATACATGAAAATAATGGCTTATGGTAGTTAGTGACTCTTTGATTAGTACTTAAGGTTTATATTTAGGTGGCAAGAGGCATTGTATTTTAAGCATAATAGCTCTAAGTGAATGTGGAATATAAAATTTCATAGCCAGGACCAATGTAGTCATTTTAGTAGTGGTGCTTTATATCCCGGAGTTAAGCTTGAATAGAGTTTGAGCATGCAACTAGACTTAATCTCTAGTAGTCATTTATAGTGTATCCCTTAGAGGGCTAGATGTTTTACCTAGTTAAGTGTGGTATATTTGTATGCAGAAGCATGGTTGAAAAATGTTTCTAAGTTGAAAAATGATCAGCCCCATTGATTAAAGCATATTAGTTCTATCCTTACTCTCGGTCGAAGATACATTTATTTCTTGATAGGTAGCTTTAGACCAAAAATGTCTCATATTCAACTCTAAGTCATTCTTATTCTCTGAGCTCAAACAAGAAAACTTGGATTCTTAAACCATATTGTAATCCTTATTAATATATCTCACTCAGTTTATGCCCAAAATTCTTCCGTCTCTAATGTTATCAGATCTTCTGAACTTGGAAGTGTAAACCATATTGTAATCCTTATTAATTTAGTGACTCTTAGAATTTTTATGTCATTATATATAACTTGGAAGCTCTACATACACGTTAGTTCCAAGAATACTTTAGTTAATTTATAAACTCTTAATAAAAGTCAGTCCGGATAGCCAACATTTTAGTTAGCGATCAGACAAACAAGATCCTATAGTTTCCCATCTTGTCATCTAGTCTTACTATCCTGAGGTTCATCTATATGTCTATACCATAAGGTTCTTTATTTTTATTCATTCAATGTGTAGAATCAGATTAGTACTTACTCCCAGTTTAAGTCAGTCCCAACTAGATTAGATATTTAGATTCAAAAATCAGTATCATGTTAGTTATCCAACTTCAAAAGTCAATCAAGAAGTACTCGTAAGTTTCTTCATATTTTTAACCAAACCAAGTTTTAGTTGGAAATTTAGTTCATGTACATAGTCATATCTTATAAATATATGTTAGGGATTGTAGTTATTTCCCTAACCTTTTAGCCAAGTCAGTCTTTATTCAAGGACGAATAATACCAAAGGGGAGATATTATAACACCCCAAAAATTGAATCCAATATTAGGACCATGCTTCAAGTACATTCAAAATAAAAATCATTTTTTAGTAGTATTATAAGTGATTTGGACATATATTAAGGCCACAATATATCCTTTCTTATAGACAAGTCAAAATATCCCTTACCGATTGAATTCTTGAGAAGAATATTTCTATAGTCAAAGTCAAACAAGAATAACTTCTAGTTTACTAGGATTTTTTGAGCTTAAAACCCACCAAAATATATGTAATTGAATTATCTTTCCAAGGCATCTAATTTCTCCTTAATCTGATATCGAAATAAAAAGTTATGGCCAATTTACTAAAGTACTGGCAAAGCTGCCAGTGATGATGACTCAAATGATGAGCCATCGTCAGACCCCTATATGTCATAGGGTGACTCTTCGTATAGGATTAGGGACCAAAATTTGATTTCCAGATGATGACATAGGCCATGACTCATCCCCAGACCCTACGGGTCATCTCCAAACTTATCGGGACTGATACTAAAAACTCTTTAAATGATTTTAAAAGGGTGGTATAATTTTTTCCACCTTTTAACCCCAAAACTATGTCATTTCAACTATTACAAAGAGGTATAAGCCTCTTTAATGTAATACCCCGTATTCTTTCTAGTTCAATCTAGCTCAAAAGAGGCATATTAGAGACTTAGGACCTGAAATTTTAGCTAAGTGTTGAAGGCTTATTCTAACTTTTAGCCTCTAAACTTTGACGACTTTATTCTCGACCTTTCTGACCTTGGAATGTCAATTTCTAAGTTATTTCAAGATCAGGGCAGTCCATAGTACCTTCAGGTGAGTTTTGGAATTTTCGGAGAAGGATTAGGGCATGTTTGGTTGGCCCAAATAGAACCTCAACGCGATATCGCGGCGCCACATCGATGTAGATAATGCTACGCGTTGCTAATTGTGTCGCAGTGAGCGACATGACACATCTCTGATCGCGTCGGTGTCTAGTTTTTGTGTGTTAAATAACAGGTTATAGGGAGTATTTAAGTCATTTACCCTCACCCAAATCTGCCTAAAACACACAATTTTATCCCCAAATAGAAAATTTGCTTCATTATTCATCCTTTTCTTCTCCAAGAAATAAACCCTAGCTCTAAGATTCAAGAAAAATCCCATAACTCCTACTCCAAGAAAGCTTATAATCTAAAGTTCTGGTTTCAAAAACTTCAAGGAGAAGCTTCAAGAACACCATTAGAGAATCAAAGGTTCAAGATTTTACATTCAATTCATCAAGCAAGGTATGTGGGGTTATGAACAAGGATCCTCTTTCATCCTTGTGCCCAAAACTATATTTTAAAGTTGAAATTACATGAATTTTTATGATTTACAGTTTAGGGTTCATACCCAATTATCATTATTTGAAGATGTTGATGTTACAAGTGATTAAATATTGAATTACATCTCTACTTTTGCATGTTTATGCGTGTGAAGTGATTTTATATACATTGAGAGTTAAATTTCACTATCTCGACTAGAATTATGCAAGAAATTCTAGATTTTGATTATTGAGCATGACTTTATGATAATTTGACATGAGTTTGATCATGGGTTAATCCTCTACAGAATTCAGTCAGTCATGTGACTCACGAAAGTTCAGTAACTCTGCAACCTTAGAAAATCTCAGTAGTTCAGTAATCTCAATGACTTCCGTACTCAGTGATATCGAGAACTTCAGTAATCCTAGTACTCTTAGTAACTTTGGTACTCTCAGTAAGTCCTCAGATATCAGTAGTATTTCGTTAGTCCACGAAACTCAGTGAGCTCAGCTCAGCTCAGCTAATCAATACCATCAGTATTAGTTCAGTTCAATAAATCAGTTTAGTTAATCATGATTAGTCTATTCAGATGGGAGCAGGAGTTAGCATCGAGTGAGCCCAAGGATGGGAACTCACTTGTTATTTTGAGGGTGTGATTCTTAGAAGTCATCCTTGCATTCCAGAAATATGTAGCCAGCATAGGTTGAGACATCATAGACTGTTATATGAGGGTAGATGAGGTTTCCTAACCTACTATATGAGGGTTCCGACCTTTCTCATTAGAGTAACCTGTTATATGAGGGTCACTCACAGTTGTCTTTACCAGTGGCGCGGTATTGATACTCTTCCAGTCAGGGCAGAGATTGGACCCCAGCTTAACTATAATAGCATATATGGGGCTTGTCAGTTAGATGACTACTTCATACAATTACATTTTCAATCTCAGTCTCAGCCTCAGTAAAAGAACTCAGATAGTTCTTCAGATTTCAGGACTGTCAGATACAGTCAACTCAGATATAGAACGAAACTCAGATAACTCCATCAGATTCAGGACTGTCAGATACAACCATTCATGTTACCAGTTATATCAGCTATAAAAACTCATGTCATCAGTATTCATCTTCAGGACTGTCAGATACAGTCAATCAGACCAGTTCTGCATAATCAGAGCTGTCAGACATAGTTATTCATGTATCAATAATATAGTATCAGTTCCTCAGATATCAGTAATTCCATGTTATTAGTAAATCTCAGTAGTTAGAACTTAGTATTCAGTCCTAGCACGATCTCAGTTACAGTTACATATGCATGCATGTATTCTCACGTTCATGTTAGTCAGTCAGTTAGTATTGTTCATGCATATGAGCCTATTGCATTCAACCTACCTCACTTACATACCAGTACATTCAAAGACCTGATGCATTTGCGCTATGGTATATTATACCATAGGTCTAGAAGCACGAGCTCTAGAGAACCAGTAGCATCCTAGTTCAGCGATCAAAGTTAGCAGTAAGTCCTCGTCTTTCGAGGACATTATGATCACATTACTATTTCAGTTTTCAACTTATTATAGTAGTTGGAGTTAGTAGGAGACATGTCCTATTAACTCCTTATTCAGACAGTTTAGAGGCTTTCAGAGTATAGTATGTTCAGATTATTATCTTAGTTATTTTGGTATTGTTATACAGGGAAGAAAGCTCAAAACTCGTCAAGACACCCTACGACTCATCAGGTGAGTCATTTCAAGGGCAGAAAGCTCAAAACTCAGGAAATTTTCAAGGACCAAAAACCTGAGGCGTTACATACTCCCCCCTTAGGATCATTTATCCTCAAATGATAGGACTAGACATTTATTAGCATGATTTGACTATGCATACCACTTCTCTAACCTTTATCAATGACAAAAAATAAAGATTCCAAGGAAATCACTCTTTCCTTTAACAAAGTTAGAAAACAAAGATATTAAGGAATACATATACCTTAAGCATGACTATCCAGAATGCGAAACAAGAATGAATACTTGGACTTTATGTCCTCTTCGTCTTCCCAAGTAGCTTCCTCAACCTTTGGGTTCTTCCAAAGAACTTTTATGGAAGCCAAGTCCTTGGTCTGCAATCGACGAACTTGCTGATCCAAAATCTCAACCAAGACCTCCTTATAGGATAAAGAATCTGAGATACCCACCCATTATAAAGGAACAACCATTGAAGGATCATCCATAGACTTCCTCAACATTAAAAGATGAAACATGTGATAAATGAATCTCAAACTAGAAGGCAAATCCAATTCATATGCAATATTACAACCCTCATCAATGCCAAGTACGGACCAACATAATGGGACTGAACTTCCCCTTCTTACCAAACTACATCACTTCCTTCATGGGAGACACCCTTAAGAACACCCAATCACCAACACAGAACTCCAACTTCCTTCACCTTACATTCACATAGGACTTATAGCAACTTTGGGCAGCCTTATGTTTATCTCGAATAACCTTCACCTTCTCTATGGATTGGTGAACCAAATCAGGACTAAATAACTTGTTTGTACCAACCTCAAACCACCCAATAGGAGATCTAAACCTCAACCATATAGGGCCTCAAACAGAGCTATACCAATGTTGGAGTGATAACTGTTATTGAAAGCAAATTCTATGAGAGGTAAGTGGTCAACCTAACCACCCCCAAAATCAAACACATAGGCCCGAAGCATATATTTAAAGACTTGAATTATCCTACTTTCTTGTCTATTCATCTTTGGGTGGAAACCGGTACTAAGGATCACCTTAGTCCTCAAACCTTACCAAAACGACCTCCAAAAGTGATATAAGAATTGAATACCCTGATATGATGGAAACAGGAGTACCATGCAACTTCATGATCTCCTCAATGAAAAACTTGGCATGATCCCCAGAAGAGAAATTAGTCCTCACTTGCAAGAAGTGAGAAGACTTACTCATCTAATCCATGATGACACAAATTGAATCAAATTGCTGGTGAGACCTCAGAAGACGGGTAACAAACACACTAGGCAACTTATGACTTGGGGTCCTATGACCCATAATGACATGCTAACTCATAGGGTGAGTCACAATCTAGGAAACAATCCCATAAGTCAAGAAAATTTTAAGGACTAAAATCTTGGGTGTTTCAGAAAATCTCACAATGAACTCCATACAAGTGGTGTCTCCACAACTTCAAAGCAAATACAACCGTTAAAAACTCCAAATCATGGGTAGGATAATTCCTCTCATGGGGATTCAACTAATGAGAAGCATACAGAATTACCTTACCTCCTACTTTAAAATAACACCCAATCCAACACCTGAAGCATTACAAAATACCTTAAAGCCAACACCCTCCTTGGGCAAAGCTAAAATAGAAGCAAAAGTCAAAAAATCCTTGATCTTTTGAAAGCTCTCCTCACAAGCATTGGACCACTAAAAAGAAATCTTTTTCTGAGTCAACTTGATCAACGACATTGTAATAGACGAGAAAACCTCAGCAAGATGTCGATAATAACCTACCAAGCCAATAAAACTCTAAATAGCGGAGGGCGAACTATTCCACCTTGGTTGGATCAACATAATACCATCCTTAGTCACCACGTGACCCAACAAATAAATAGACTCCAACCAAAACTCACACTTGGAGAACTTTGTATACAAATTCTCATCCCTCAATATCTGAATCACAATCCACAAATGCTCCTCATGATCAACCTCACTCTTGGAATAAAACTTGATATTATCTATAAATACAATAACAAAGGAATCAAGACATGGACAACCCAAAAGACATGACCAAGAACTCATAATGACCATATCCAGTCCAAAAGGTTGTCTTTGGAATATCCAAAGCTCTAATCTTTAACTGGTGATAACCGAAAAACACTGCAACACCCTGAAGTTGATCAAATAAATCATTAATGAGACGAAAAGGATACTTATTCTTAATTGTTACCTTATTCAATTGTCGATAATCAATACACATCAGCATAGACACATCCTTCTTCTTAACAAACAAGACAGGCGCACCCCAAAGCAATACACTAGGTCAGATAAATCCCTTATCCAATAACTCCTGCAACTGATCCTTCAATTTCCTTTAACTCGGCTTACGCCATCCTATAAAGAGAAATAGAAATGGGCTTGGTGCCCGACTCAACATCAATAGCAAAATAAATATCACAATTTAGAGGCATCCCAAGCAAATCCATAGGGAACACATCCATAAACTCATGGACAATACGAACAAAATCAAAGGAAGAAGGTAAAACAACACTAGTATCACGAATAAGATCCAAATAAGATAAACATTCTCTCTTAACCAACCTACGAGCCTAAACATAAGATATGACCCTCTTAGGACCTTAATGAAGCTCACCCTCCCAAACTATTCTTGGTACACCCGATAAGGCTAAAGTCACAGTCTTAGCAAAATAGTCTAAGACAACATGATAAGGAGCCAACCAGTCCATACCCAATAAATCAACCATATCTAACACAAGTAAATCTACCCAAGTCTCACGACTAGAGAAAGTCACAACACAAGATTGATACACCTAGTTCACAACAAAAAAATCTTATACAGAGGTAGATACATGAATAGGCATGGCAAGAGGCTTTCTAATAGAATCAAAACCCAAAGCAAAATATATAGACACGAAGAAGAAAGTTGATCCAGGGTCAAAATACATAGATGTAGATCTAAAACAAATATTGATGATACTTGTAATCATAATATCAGAAGCCTCTGCCTCAGGTCCTGCTAGCAAAAAATAACACAATCCATGACCACTAATCAGCTGAATAACCCAACAAACACCATCATGGGCTCCACTATATCTACCTCTCACACTACTGGTAGTACCCCTACCTCTTACAACTAAAATAGGAGTAGCTCTAATTGCATGATGGGATAGTCCTAGGATGAATGGCCAAACTCATCACACACAAAAAACTTCTAAACCTAGTCCTAATGGTTCACCCTCTTGGTGCCTCTCAGGGATACTCGAGTGGTAGGTCCATGCATCCTTGACTTACCTTCTATACATTGAAAGGATACCCCAAGTACTATCATTTGTGTTGTGGCTCACTAAAGAGTAGGAGGCAAAATAAGTGCTGCTGGTCGAGACCTCACCTGGGGTTCTAACATAAATAAAGGCTGAACTCCTGATCTCAGAACACCATACTCAAATGTCGGCATTAAAGGAGGACTAGTACTCAAGGTCTGAGGAGTACCGAATATAGAGGTAAGTGCAAAAGGGGGATCCACACTCGTGATTGAAGGAACACCATACACAAACTTTGGCACAAGCGAAGGTATAACACTCAGAGCTGCGAAAATACCAAAGACACTCAAAAGATCACTCTCCAAATGGGTTAATAAATGAACCAACACTCTCTCCAAGACTGAGGTAGAAGAACTCTGATGAACTAAAGTTGAATCCATAGCTCCAACATTCTCAAAAGGAGGCTCAGGGAAAAGTCCCCTAGAACTACTCCTGGACAGGGTTGATCCATGAACATATCCACTCCCTCGAGTCTATCCATAACTCAAGGTTGGCCCTCTAGGAGTAGGCTCTGTATCTCTGGACTCGTGGGACCTAGTCAACACCATCTGCGCAGAAAGAGTGAAACAAAACCCAGAACATAAGGTATACATGAAATTTGCATGATAAGAAATAAAATGAGAAAAGTTTCCTATAGACATATTATAGCCTCTCAAAGATAGATACGAACGTCTATGAATCGATCCGTGAGCCTCTATTAGACATTCTATTCTTACACCATTGAGACCAATGAAACTTGGCTGCTATGATACTAATTTATCATGACCCAAAATCCAAAGAGTTATGATGGAACTTGTCACGACGAACCTTGACAAGTAAGTCTATCACCCTAACCAATACACAAAGAGGGAAAAGTTCTTATAATAACCCCAAGGTAAGGCTTCTAGAATAAGGCTGAACCATATAAGTATAATAAATATGGAAAGAAACATAACAATACAGCCATAACTCACAAAGCTAGGTGTCAATAATATAATAAAGTATCTAGTACAACTCGAATCCAAATGAAATACAAGAGAAAATCTATCTCTAAAATTAAAATAAAATCATTGTCAATTGAGAAAGGTAGAAGAAGACATTTGGATGCCTGAAAGTCATCAACTACCTTGAAAGCTCCAACAATCACTCTAGTCAAGTAATGTGGAGCATACCCAAACCTGAATCTACATTGAAAGGGTATAATAGGACTGAGTATGGTCCACTTGTAATCAGTAGGTATCATAGGCCGATCGAGCAAAGTAGAAAATAAGGTACATAAAATACACACTAAGGGAACATCACCTACAATAAGAGAATATCCCATAATGGTAGCCCACACCTCTTATACTGATAATTCTAATATATATGACAAATACCACAAAAATATAGAAAGTATAACATAAGTATACATTATATCACATGCAAGTATAAATAGAGAAGAACATGCATCTACAAAACGGTCAAGTATAAGTAATAGGAGATAGAGCAAATAGATATATAAAAGGCAATATGTAAATTCAATCACAATATCAACCCAATAAAGAAAATGCAATATATAAGATGATGATGTTGTTGTGTTGATGATAATGATGTACGAGGTTGGAACACAGCCTTGAGGTAACACACAGTCATCGAGTCTTCTCTTGAAAAATCCTTTAGAGAAGGTCCATAATATCCAATATCTGATAATAATATTCAGTATTTTCTAAGTTTCCCATATTTATAGTATTTCCATGTTTCCAAGGTAGATACAGAACATAAGACACAAATCAAGTACACATACATAACAATAAGTGAAATGATATGTATGATGACATAACAATAATGATGCAATGTTCACAACCACTCAAAATGAGTATTTCCACAATCATTCTATATGGTGTATTTCCATAAGCAATTCATATGATGTATTTGTACAACCAATCATAATGTTAAAATTCCACAACCACATGAGTCAATATCCACTCATTATTTCCACTATCTATGAATTTTTCATATAATTCATATGCCCACAAAGTATGACTATATCACAATGTTCCAAAGGCACCACAATAGGAATTTCTAACAACACAATACAAATATTTTCATGTATTTCGGGCTATCAACATCACATAAGACCGTGCACGGTCACACTTATCATATGATAGCTCAGATTTAATAATTATACCATATTTAGGCTCCTACACGGGCATAACAAATAGATAGTTATATTTCATGATTATTTCTCATCCTTAACATGCATTTTGACTTATAAATTAACTACCCAACCCAGTCAGAAGAGTTAAGCCTTAGCCTATCTTGAAAGTTGAAACCGGTCCGAAATACTTCAACCACAAAGCCGTACTTCTCACGAATGATGTCAAAATCAACTAAAATCAAGAATTATAAAATCTCTGCATCAAAAAAGCTAATGATACCCATATTTTCTACTTTTTGTATGGGGTCAAAACGAACCACCAAAATAAGTTTTTGAAAAAGAAGGACAAAATTATTACTTAATTTCAAAAACACTCCCCATACTTTTAGGAATATATATTTGAAAATCCAAGTCAAGTCAAGTCAAAAATGAGGTTCAAATTGAAGAAAAATTATTTTTAAGCTTTACCGGGTAAAATCTTTGAAATCCGTGTCAAAATCAAGAACCACTATTGTTTTAAAGGTTAAATTGATGAAAAACTAGTAATTATAAGATTAAAACATTATTCAAGTAAAAAGGAATGAAATTGGGCTTTAAAATTAAGCCCTAAGATTTTTAGGGTTTTGAGAAATTAATCAAGAAATTTACTAACAAAAGAATTCTTACCTTAAATCCATAAAAGAATCAAGAAACAGATGTTAATCTACTTCTCAAGCACCCACAAGCTTCAATTTTAGGCTCTCACATTATTTTAGGGTTTAACTCTCGAGAGGTAAGATAAAAATGAGCTAAATCGGGTAAAAAGGTGTTATTTATACTTGTGCACAGTTACTAGGTATATGAAGTATAAGTTGGCCTCCCAAATGAGTTTTACCATTTATTTTTTAGGTTGCACCAGATTTTTTAAGTCGAAACAGACTTCGACGGGATGCCCGAGGTTCGTTCGGAGTCCGATATATGCAAATCAACTATACAACCACACTAAATTCGACGCTCGAGACTCAATGGCAATATTAGAATTTCGAAAAAATATCATTTTCACAAAATTGACAAACAGAACTTGAAATTATAATTTTCAAAACCAAGGGTCAAAATTATATTTAAAAGCGACGAAATCACACCAAATATTTTATAACCCTAAAATTGACGTTCCAGATTTGCTGGCGCAATTCATTTAGCCATCCATCACACGGATCAAAAGATAACCACATAAGTTCAAAATAACACTTTCAAAGGCACAAAATACCACAATATCATACAAAAGGCACCAAAATGCATCGGGAACTATGCCAATCACCCCACACCCCAGAAATTCCATAATTCAACTAGGGGGAGGGGTAAAATAGCCAAATCATATAGAACCACATATTTCATCAAATTTTCAAGTCGATACATAGAATAAATTTGCAAAAAAATAATGAGAGATTTGGAGTGATTAAGTGTAACGCCTCAAAAATAAGTCCCAGGATGCCACATGGTGCTCCAAACTACAAGTAGTCTCGAGCTAACCCTGAAATCCTGCTACTAATTCTGATGACTCAAGTAAAGGTAATATAAGCATGCGGCATGAGAAAATACTAAAATACTGTCTGAATTGAACTGAGTTTATCTGCATATAATGTCTGAAAATACTTAACTAAGAAAATCCAAAAACTAACACTGAAAGTTTGAAATGTATCTAATAGTTGGACAAGCCTCTAATACTACTACTAGAGAGTCGCTGTGACAGACCCCCAACTGACTTGAACTATCTGATATAATTGAACAAAATAATCTGGAAAGCTAGATATCTGAATAAATGGGTCCCCAAACTATGAGGACCTTCCACTATCGAGATGTAGATAGAGATGCTCACGGTCAATCACGTTGCTGGAACTAAGCACCTGCACCTACATTATGAGACAATGAAGCACATAAACATATATGTGGATCAGTACTTTTGGAATATACTGAGCATGTAGGGGTGAATGCATAAGTAGAAATAATATCTCAATGTTATCAAAATTCATAAAATATGCATGCTAAATATAGATGACTCACATAAGCTGAAATATCCAAAAGCTAAAAATCATGAATTATGAATGATAAAACATACTGTATAAATCTAGTGATTCATAGCATTTAGTTCTAAAAGCTGTACTTTTGCTCTTTCTGCTAGTGAAATAAATAGGACTGAAGTTAAGTCTATTTTCAAATCATGCAGGCTAAGTGAAAAGGGGGTCACCTTTGTATCTGTAAACTAAGAATTGAAAACTACTAGCTAATAACATATGTAAAACAATATCTGAATAAAATCATGAGCCTTTACACTTAGTTTCTAAAAGTTGTTCTGTTATTCTTTTTTAGGACTTAGGCTCTAGCAAAATACTTTTAAAAACTATTTTGCAAGGGAGGTTCTTCTAACCGACATACACTATGTGAGTTATCATAGTGTCGAAAACCTCACATTGGGGAGAGGTGTCATACTCTTACCAAGGAGTATAACCTAATCTAAGTGATCACAATCTATATCTATCATGCAAATAAATTGGAATAATCTGTATTTGTACCTAGTTGGCTTGTAGCTCTGTGGAAGTAGAATGCGCTAAACCCACACTTTCTACTCGATGCTAAATACTACACCCTTTAATATTTATGCTCATTTTGTAGGAAATCAACTTTAAAACTAGCATAAGGGTTTATAATGAAAACCACTTATGCATTTGTCTATTTTAAACTGTAATAAAAACTAATCTATTTTGTATAGACTGTAGTAAACCTGTAAAGTGGATTCCATAACATAACTAAGGATCAAAAGATCAAATCTTTTTTGAAAATATGAATATTAACTAATCATGGGATGCTTAAAGGCATCATTTTCTTGAAATATCAACATTCATACTTGTGTAACGCCCTAAAATCTGATCTCAAGACATCACACGGTGCTCAAGGTTATGAGTAGCCCCAAGCTAACCCTTTGAGCCTGCTACTAGGTCGGAACCTTACTTTAAGATAACTAGTCAAGAAATAATGTTGCATCGTACCAAAACTGATTTGAATAAACTGGAGATACTATCTAAATAGTAAATACTGAAAGTCTGTAAATAAACTCATAGTTCGATAAGACTCTACTACTAAAGAACTAGAGAGCCATTGGGATAGACCCCAACTGACTTGGGCTAAACTAAAAATAATAACTCAATTACTATGAAAGTTGGAAATCTGAAGAAGTAGGCCCTCGATTCATGAGGACTCACCAACTGTGGGAATATAGATAGAGATGCTCGAACTTCTCAGGCTACTGATACTGAGCACCTGAACCTACATTATAAAACAATGTATCACATAGACATATATGTGGATTAATACTTTGAGAATGTACGGAGTATATGGGGGTGTAATGCATAAGTAAGACATCATCATAATTAGAAAGTAAATGCATGCTGGATGTATATGACTCACATAAGCTTGATGATCTAAAATATCAAAATATAAAATCATGTATGACAAATCATACTTGTAAATCTGGTGAGTCATAACAATTAGTCTTATATAAGCTTTTCCATCATTGTTTTCTTTTGAAACTTAGAAGTTTTGGGAGCGTTGAAAATCTTAGAACTTTGGGACTTAGGTACTTTGGGAGTTTCTTCTAACTGACATAAACCATGTGAGCTGACATGGAGTCCAAAGTCTTTCCCATATTGGGGAGAGATTTTCTATCCTTGCCATCAGAATATAACCTTAACTTAAGTGATCACTATCTTAGACCACTGTAGGAAAATCAGAAACCTATGGTGGCATGTAATTCTGGGGCATGAGAACTTAGAATAATACCCAACTCGGTGCTAAATACTACTCATATACTAATTGCTTAGAACTTTTAGGAAATCCACCTTAAAGTAACACAAGGGTTTATAATGAAAATCAATTATACTTCTTTTTACTTTTAATCATAAATAATATGGATTCCTATCTTAGCTTAGGTTTGGAAGATCAATCTTTCTTAAAAATCTGAATGCTTGCTTGTTAGAGCATGCTAATAATATACTCTTCATGAAATATCAAAATTCATACTTGGGTTTAAAGCAGATGTACTTTAATGATAACAATTTTATAATGAAGCTTAATTCTCAACAATTATCTTAGAAACAATTGAAAATATCAATTCACAATAGGAATGTACAATTAATGATATAAATCCTTAATTCAAAGCATAAATAGGTGGGATAAACATATAATTCAAGGCTTAAATCACTTATATCTTAATAAATTTAATACAAGATGCTTTGGGTATAAACCCTAACTTGCAAATCATGTAATCTTTAATAAAATTCAAGTTTTGGGGCACAAGAACGAAGGATTTGTCCTTGTTCAAACCCACATACCATGGATGATGAACTAGATGAACAACCTTTATTTTGAGACTTTATTTGTGCTCTTGAATGATAATTGGGACCTGGAACTTCAATGCGACGTGCCACCATCACGGTACCCTAAAGAAATGCCATTTTGACCTTCACCGCGATGCTCCACTATCGCATTGGGCTACTAGAATTCGACAATTAGGAAAATGGACCTCTTCGCGATGTGCCAATATTGTGAAGGTCTACTAAAGATTGAAAAATGGGAATTTAGACCTCGCTGCGATGTTCCAACATCGTGGTGGTCCACTGGAAAGTGAAAATTATGAAATTTTCCCTTACAACATGGTGACTACCCAGTTGGCACACTGTCAACTTAAAAATGCTCTAACTTCTTCACCAAGTGTCGGATTTAGGTGAATTGGTATCGATGGAAAGCTTATTTAATTTCTCACTCAATTAAAAGTTAAAATCTAGAAAATTCTATGTGAAACAAATATTAATAATTTTGGAAGACACCTTTTAACATTTTAGGAATGAATTCAAGCTAGCAAAAAGTTTGTGGTATTACAATTTGGGAGCATGGATTGACTGAGGATATCGTGAAGACATGACACTGGCTCTAGGCACACAGCAATATTTTTTGGGTACAAGTATCCCCAGGACTCGAGAGAAGGAAACTGACACAACATGACACTTCTTGATCATAGGAATAAAGTTCACAATTCATAATGCCATAAGTAGGGGATTCGTACTACACATTGTTCCCAACATCTTATACATGGAAGGGAATGCATATAACATGTAAATACTTGCATAATTTCAATGTCATGGGCATTCCACATCACAACAATCAATACACAACAATGTCATGGACTTCATGTTGAATCATAAGGGATTTTAGCATGGACTTGTCATTTAAGCACTATTGAGTCATGCAAACATGGTTTTTATCATTCTAGGTATTTTAGCAAACACCTTACATGCACAACTTTAGGCATAGGTATACTTATCAATTTAACAATCTCAAGTCACCCGAACTTATGGATTTTAACTAACATGCTCACATACTTCATGAAAATACATTAAGAAACTACCTTGAAAGCCAAATAACAACCATCAACATGAACATAAACATACCACAACAAGATAATCACAATTTATTATTTAGAACTTGATTCTTGAGCTCCATGGATGAATGGGATCCATGGATGAACACATCGCATACCTTAGTTCGTGATTTCATGAAGATTAACAGTGAAACCTTCTTGATTTTGAATTTCCAATAGAAACCCTAGCTTGTTCTTGAGAGAAACTTGATAGAAACTAGTATATTTTAGGTGAAGAATGGTTAAATCATGTGTTATTGGGTTTATATAGGGTTGAGAAATTAACCCTATTAACCCTTGGATGCGTATTTGATTTCTAAGAATATTTCCCAATTTGGCAGGCTGGCGTGATGCGGTGCTATCGCGTCATGTCACTGGAAATTTCCAACTGAGAACTGGGTTGACGGCCCAACGCGGTGAAATCACATTGCAATACTGGATGGGACCTTGAAGTTCACCGCGATGAGGTGGTATCGCACTAGACACTGGAAAAAGGACGATTCTGAATTTGAGCCCCAGTGCGATGCGCCATAATCACGGAGGCTCACTGGATTTTGATGATTGCCATTTTAACCTGCTTCACGATGCGCCGATGGCTTAAGTGATATATTGTCTCACTAAAAAGGGTCTAACTCTTCTCCCGGGTGTCAGATTTGGGCGAATTTGGTATCAATGGAAAGCTTATTGAATTTCCCATATGATAAAGAGTAAAAATCTTGAAAATACCATATGTATAAAAGTGAATTCATCTTTGAATCAATTATTTAACATTTCTTGGATGAATTTAAGCTAGGTAGAAGTACGGGGTATTACGATATCTCCCCCTTAGGAATATTCATCCTCGAATGAGACTGATTGAAATGGGAAGTGTGATAAGCTAAAGTTCATACTGAACATTAACAAGGTAAACATGACTACCTGGCTGATATTACCGAGATTCATACTGAGTATGCATATCTGATGCATGATTTTATGAATGAGCTGATACCTGAATGCATGACTGAGAGTACTGATATGCTACTCACTCATATCTGATTCATGAATACATAACGAACGAATCATGAGCATGTGACTGAACATGTAAGGGTAAAGGTACAAAGTTTGTAATGGAAATCTGAGAATAAACTGAATACCAAGTTTGTAATGGTAATTTGAACATGGAACTGAGTAAGTGCATGAAAAACCCATTACTTAAGTCATAAATATAGTGAACCCATCATTATGCTAGGAGTATATATAAACGGGAACATGAGGACATAACTGAGTCTGAAATGTAGAGCATGAACTGAATTTTTGTGAACTGAATTGAGTCTTGAATACATGGAGTACCACTGAAGTTGGAGCTTGAGGGTCAACTTATGAGTACCCTTTACTCCAAACTGGATTTATTACGTGAAAAGAGATTCACATGCTTATGTTATGAAATCTTGGGGGATTTATAGTGTATCTCCCCCTTGGGATGCTATACCCCCTCAAAGAATACTGACTTAGCTGAGTCACTGAGGAAACTGAAGCGACGCATAAGGCATCTACGAGCTGAGTCTTAAGTGAATATCTGGGATCTAAAACTGAAGCATGATACATGAACTGGGCTGAGCTTGCATCTATCTAGTTGGTTCATCTTAGAAGTGTTACATTCATGAGGCTTGAGATAGTACGTCTAGATGGAAGGGAAGGAAACCCAAACCATATGAACTTGTCCATTTGACTGATAGACTGACTTTCTGGTTTGACGGACTAACTCATGATGAAAAATTATGCTCAATTAGAGTGTTTCTATGACACTCTTTCTCTAGAGTTCTAATGATTATAGGGCTTAAGGAAATCTTATCCATGTCTAAACAAGACAGCTGAATAAGAAAATCATCACATGGCTAAATTTTGGTAAGATGAGTTGGGGCCTATGAATACTATTTAAGATGAAATGAGTAAGTCTCTTGCTCTATAACTGAGGCTACTGAAAATATTCACATGGGTGTTGAATACGAGTGCATAAATACACTAACTTATCTAATTAACTGGATAGCTGATAGTTGAATACTGGGCGTGTAAGATTGAACTATACTTAGTCTTGAATAATAGGACTACAATTGCAGAGCATCATTCATAGGAGATAAGGACTGACTGGTTGACATGAAATACTGAGCATGAAGTGAGGATAATTGTATTATTTGAGAATGCAACACTAAGAGTACAATATGTTTCTAGAACAGTTTTGTAAAATAAGGTACTGGAAGGCTGACAACTGTGTAACTGATAACTGTATGCTATGGTCGAGTAAACCCAAAACTGAACTGACTTACCAACCTGATTACTAAATTGGGTCTGGGATTGAGATTATAGATAAGACGGTAATTTAGACTTTAACCGTAACTAAGACTGTAACTGGGACTGAATACTGGTTTCTGATAACTAAGTTTATACTGATACTAAAGTACTTAATTCTGAGACTGGACACCGCTTACTGAGTACTGAACACTGAAACTATAACTGAGATAGAAAATTAATTCTGATAGTTACACGATGGGGGCTGACATAAGTCAGAGATCCGAATGCACACTCATACTCTGTACTTTCACAACTTCTAAATACAACCTCTTGCTAGCCATTTACTTGCACACTAACATGACATTTAAGCCTATCTTCACCACTAAACCCTCGTGTAAAATAACCATGCAACAATCTTGTCTTAATATGAAATATCCACTCTCTCCCTTCCAAGCAACTTCTCTCCACTACACTATTTTTATAATGAGATCTCACTGAAGGGTTAAATTAGGAGGACATAAATCATGAATGGACACTAACTAAACTTGACGCTTGACTGAAGATTGAGGAATAGAATATAAATATCATAGATTCACCAAGAGGTCTAAACAGAGGATATGCATAAAATAGTCTACATTTAACTGATCAGTAGAGGCGTAGAATTAGCCATAGAAGCTGAGTATAATGTAAAACATGATATGTGTACATGAGTCATGAGCTGTATGACCTGTGTTTAGAGTTTTCTTCATTCGTGGGACATGATGTATTATGACGTGAATAGAACTAAACTCCTTATTCTGGGAATTGGAATTATACATGATTCTTTAGGAAGAGTATGAATATAAGTTGTGTTTATGGAACTGAGATATGAAGCATGTGTAGGCATCATGTTTACTGAGGTACCAAACTTTACATTGAGATAAGGATGGGTCAGGAATCATCTTTCCTTATTATTTTTCTATATGTATTGGCATTACTACTAAAATTTGAGAACCTACTCGGTCACTTGATCTATCTTCTCCACCTTAGATTTAAGCCATCATCATAAGTCTGTGAGCACTTTACTGAACTCTGAACTAAACTGCAATCATTGTCACCTACTAATACTCTGTTCGACACATGCTTACCTTACTAAACACATTATCTGCTTCTATTTCTTCATAGACTACTAATACCACATCACCTCAATCATATGCACACCTTCATACTTACTATAAAATTAATAAATTATGTGCTAGCTTGCACTATTTAAGCCTAATGATTTACTCTGGTACATCTATCCCCATGAATACATAATCTATTCAACTTGGATAGTGTTATCCCAACTCTACTACTGCTAAACTCCTGAGTTTATGCTTCTAACTCTAGGCTATATGCTATCATAGGATTCTGAGAAGGGATAGGATGACATATGAGTTCTCGTAATCATGAATAAGAGTTGTACAACTTAGGAGCATAACTGAACTGATGGGATAATTTTGAGCTTATGGGCAATCCCATACTAACTGTCTGTAGGGACTGTCTAAGAAAGCCCTATATCTAGGACTTTAAGCTTCATCATTCCTCTTACCTTGAAAGTAAGGTAAAGTTGATATATATAAAGCATGAGGAGAATCTACATGAGTTTCTTAGAGAACCTTTCTATAGCATGACCTGAGAGATGAAAGAAGGGAAATTGTTCCTAAAACATATCATAGCCTTCTGTACATAAGTGTGGTGAACAACACACCCATGTATAACACTTTACTAGATATGGCTTTCAGACTTCCTAGGAAACTATTGAACCTATCTCTGATACAAACTTTGTAACACCCCAAATCTGGTACCCAAAACTCTACACGGTGCCCATGACCCCGAAGGACCACAAGCTTACCCATGACTGATATCAGTAAATTAAGCACTAAATAACAGTAATAATATTGTAAATGCAAAAACATGAACTGAAAGGCCATAAGGTTCAATACTAGTACATAACTGAAAAGTATAGTATAACAATACCAAAACAACTGAGATAATGATCTGAACATACTATAGTCTGAAAGCCTCTAGACTATCTGAATAAGAAGTTGATGCGACATGTCCGTAACTAACTCCAACTACTAAAATAAACTGAAAACTAAAATAGTAATATGATCACCATGTCCTCGAAGGATGAAGACTCACTGCTAACTCTGATAGCTGAACTGGGATGTTACTGGTTCTCTGGAGCTCGTGCTTCTAAACCTATGGTATAAGACACCATAGCGCAAATGCGTCAGTATTTTAAATGTACTGGTAGGCAAGTGAGGTAGGCTGAATATAATAGTCTCATATATATATGAATAATACTAACTAACTGACTAACATGAATGTTAGAATACATAGATGCATACATAACTATAATGTAGACCATGCTAGGAATGAATATTGAGTTCTAACTACTGAGTTTTACTAATAACATGGAATTACTAATACTTGAATAACTATGTCTGACAGTTCTGATTTTGAAGAACTGGTCTGGTTTACTGTATCTGACAGTACTAAAGATAAATACTGATGACATGAGTTTTGATAACTGATATAATTGATACCATGAATGACTATATCTGATATTCCTAAATCTGATGGATCTATTTGAGTTCCATTCTATATCTGAGTTAACTGTATCTGACAGTCTTAAAATTTGAAGAACTATTTGAGTTCTTTTACTAAGGCCGAGGCTGAGACTGAGACTGAAACTGTAACTGTGGGAAGTAGTCATCTAACCAACATGCCACATATATGCCATTATAGCTAAGCTGGAGTCTAATCTCTCCCCTGACTAGAAGGGTGTTAATACCGTGCCACTAGTAAATACAATTATGATTGACCCTCGTATAATAGGTTACTCTAATGAGAATGGTGAGAACCCTCATATAGCAGGTTAGGCCACCTCATCTACCCTTATATAATAGGCTATGATGTCTCAACCTATGCTGGCTACGTAGTTCTAGAAAGTAAGGATGACTTCTAAGAATTACACCCTTAAAATAACATATAAGTTCCCATCCTTGGGCTCACTCAGTGCTAACTCCTACTCCCATTTGAATACATTGATCATGATTAACTAAATTGGTTAACTAAACTGAACTGATACTAATGGTATTGCTTAGCTGAGCTGAGATGAGTTCACTGAGTTTTATGCACTGACAGAATACTACTGAGATTTAAGGACTGACTGAGAGTACTGAGTTTATGAGAGTAATAGGATTACTAAAGTTCCCAAAGATCACTAGTTATAGAAATCATTCAGATTACTCAACTACTAAGATTTTCTGAGGTTACTGAGTTATTGAACTTTCCTGAGTCACATGACTGACTGAATTCTAATGAGCATGGCTTGACTAAGGATATCGTGAAGACATGACACTGGCTCTAGGTACACAGCTATGTTTTTTGGGTACAAGTACCCCCAAAACTCGATAGAAGGAAACTGACACAACATGACACTTCTTGATCATAGGAATAAAATTCACAATTCAAAATGCCATAAGTAGAGGATTCATACTAAACATTGTTCTCAACATCTTATACATGGAAGGGAATGAAAATAACATGTAAATACTTTCATAACTTCAATGTCATGGGCATTCCACATCACAACAATCAATACAAAATAATGGCATGGACTTCATGTTGAATCATAAGTGATAGAGCATGGACTTGTCATTTAAGCACTATTGAGTCATGCAAACATGGTTTGTATCATTCTTGGTATTTTAGCAAACACCTTACATGCACAACTTTAGGCATAGGTATACTTATCAATTTAACAATCTCAAGTCACTCAAACTCATGGATTTCAACTAACATGCTCACACACTTCATGAAAATACATTTAACAAACTACCTTAAAACTAAAATAATAACCATCAACATTAACGTAATCATACCACAATAAGATAATCATAATTTATTATTTAGAACTTGATTCTTGAGCTCGATGGATGAAAGGGGTCCATGGATGAACACTATGCATACCTTAGTTCATGATTTTGTGAAGATTGACGAAGAAACCTTTTTGAATTTGAATCCCCAATAGAAACCCTAGCTTGTTCTTGAGAGAAAATAGTATATTTTAGGTAAAGAATAGCTAAATCACGTGTTATTAGGTTTATATAGGGTTAAGAAATTGACCCTTTTAACCCTTGGTGTGTATTTTATTTTTGAGAAAATTTCTTGATTTGGCGGGCTGGCGCTATCATGACCTGTCACTGGAAATTGCCAACTGGAAACTGGGCTAACAACACGACACAACGAAATCACATTGCAATACTGGATGGAACCTGGAAGTTCACCGTGACGCAGTGGTATCTTGCTGTGACACTGGAAAAAGGACGATTCTAAATTTGAGACCTGGCGTGATATGCTATAATCATGGAGGCTCACTGGATTTTAATGATTGCTATTTTGACCTGCTCCGTGATGCGCTCATAGCTCAGGTGATACACTGTCTCACTAAGAAGGCTCTAACTCTTCGTCTGGGTGTCGGATTCGGGTGAATTTAGTATCGATGGAAGCTTATTGAATTTTCCACATGAAAAAATGTAAAAATATTTAAAATACCACATGTATAAAAGTGGATTCATCTTTTAAATAAGTCCTTAACATTTCTGGGATGAATTTAAGCTAGGTAGAAGTACAGGATATTACAAAGTGATTGGCATGGTTCCCGATGCCTTTTCGTGCCTTTTGTCTGATATTGTGGTTTTTTGGTGGCTTCGAGGGCCTTATTTTAGAATTTTGTAGTTATCTTTATATCTGTGTGATGATTTGTTGAACGGACTATACCAGAAGATCCGAAACATCAATTTTAGGGTGTTACATATTTGGTATTGTTTCATGGCTTTTAAATCTCATTTCAATCATTAGTTTGGAAAATTGTGATTTTGGATTTTGGGGATCAACTTTGTAAAAATGATAATTTTTTTCGAAATTCGGATATCATTGAGTCCGGTGCATCAAATTTAGTATGTTTTCATAGTTTGTTTGTGAATATCTGACTCCGAACGAATCTTGGGCACCTCGATGAAGTTCGTTTAGACTTAAAAAATTTGATACGCCAAGTTTCTAGTGCAACCTAGAAAATATAGGGTGAAACTCATTTAGGGAGGCCGATTTATGCTTTATATACCTAGTAACCTGGTGCAAGTATAAATAGCCCCTTTTTATCCAATTTTAGCTCATTTTTGCCTCGCATCTTGAGATTAAACCCTAAAATAGTGTGAGAGCTTAAAAGTGAAGCTTGTGGTTGCTTGGTAAGCTAGCTTAACATCTATTTATTGATTCTCTTAGGGATTCAAGTTAAGAATTCACCCTTTTCTTAGTAAATTTCTTGATTTATTTCTCAAATCCCTAAAAATGTTAGGGCTTGATTTTAAACTCCAATTTCACTCCTTTTTACTTAAATGATGTTTTAATCTTATAATTACTAGTGTTTCATCAATTTAACCTTCAAAACAACTTCAATTCTTGATTTTATCATGAATTTCAAGAATTTTATCCAGTAAAGCTTTAAAATAAGTTTTCTTTGATTTGAAACTGATTTTTAACTTGATTTGACTTGATTTTTTGGCTGTAGATTCCTAAAAGTATGGCGAACATATTTTTGAAGTAAAGTTATGATTTTGTTTCTTTTTTGAAAACCTATTTTGAGGTTTTATTTTTACCCCAAACCAAAGTAGGCAATATAGGTATCGTTAGCTTTATTTTGATGCATAAATTGTATAATTCTTAGTTTTAGTTGATTTTAAGAGCATTCATGAGAAGTAGGGATTTATGGTTGAAGTGTTGCGGACCGACTTTGGCCTTTGAAAGAGGTTATGGCTTAATTATTCAGACTAGGCAAGATAGTTAATTTGTATACCAAAATATATGTTAAGGTTAGGAACTAATCATGAAATATGACTATCTATATGTTGAGCTCGCATAGGGGCATAAATGTAATGTAATTGTTAAATATGAGATATCATTGATTTGTATGACCGTGCAGGGTCTTATGAGATATTGATAGCCTGAAATACTTGTGAATAATTGTATTTTGTTGTCAGAATTTCCTATTGTGGTACCTTTTGCATATTGTGATATATTCATACTTTGTAGGCATATGAATCATGTGAAAAATTTATGAATAGTAAAATAGTGAGTAAATATTGGCACACGTGGTTGCGGAATTATAACAATGTGATTGGTTATGGAAATACATCATATAGATTGGTTTTGGAAGTACACCATATAGATTGGTTGTGGAAATACTCATTTTGAATAGTTGTGAACATTGCATCATCATATTCGTGTCATGATACACAACATTTCAGTTGTTTGTTTTATTACTTTATATTTACTTGTTGTCATGTATGTGTACTTGATTTGTATCTTATGTTATGTATGTGCTTTGAAAACACTGGAAATATTGGAAACACTGGAAATATAAGAAATACAAGAAATCTAGAAAATACTAAATATTGATATCGAATATTGGATATTATGAACCTTATTCAAAGGATTATGCCAGAGAAGACTCAATGGTTATGTGTCAACCTCAAGGCTGTGTGCCAACCTTAAGGCTATGTGCTACCTCATGCATCATCTTATCAACAACAACAGTAACAGTAATATCTTATACATTGAATTTGCTTTATTAGGTTGATGTTGTGATTGATTTTATGTATTAACTTATTATATATCTATTTTATCTATATCCTGTTACTTATAATTGATCATCTTGTATATGCATGCTCTTCTCTATTTATACTTGCATGTAATATAATGTATACTTATGTTATATTTATTGTATTGTTGTTGTATTTGTGATATGTATATATTAGAACTGTTAGTGCGAGCGGTATTGGCTATCGTTATGGGACATTTTCTAATTGCATGTGACATTCCCTTAGTGTGTATTTTGTGTACCTTATTTTCTACTTTGCTCAGTCAGCCTATGATACCTAATGAGTACAAGTGGACCATACTCACTCCTGTTGCACTCTTTCAGTGTAGATTTAGGTTCGGGTGCACCTCAAATTGCTGGACTTGGGTGATTGTTGGAGTTTTCAAGGTAGTTGATGGCGTTTAGGCATTTTATGCCTTTTGCTACCTTTCTCTATAAACTGTGTCTTTATTTTTATTTTAGAGATAGAGTTTCGCTTATATTTGGATATCTTATGTATTCCATTTGGATTTGAGTTGCACTAGATACGTTCTTATATTGTTGATACTTGGTTTTGAGAATTTTGGCTATATTATTATGTTTTTTTCTGCATTTATCATACTTGTATGGTTTGACCTCATTCTAAAAGTCTTACCTTAGGATTATTATTGTTTTTTCCCCTTTGTGTATTGGTTAGGGTGATAGGCTTACTTGGTAAGGTCCACCGCGATAAGTGCCATCATCACTCTTTGGATTTTGGGTCATGAAAAATTGGTATCAAAGAATCCAGGTGTCATTGGTTTCAATGCTGTAAGAATGATATGCTAATATAGTCTCGCGGATCAGTCTCGTAGACGTTCGTATCTATCTTTGAGAGGCTATAGGATTTCTTTAGGAAAATACCCTCATTTTATTCCTTATCGTGTAAATTTATTGTAGACCTTATGTTTTGAGTTGTTTCTCACTCTTTCTATGTAGATGGTGTTGACTAGGTCCCATGAGGTTAGAGATATAAAGTCTTTACCTAAAGGCAGCCTCGAGTTATGGATAGACTTGAGGGAGTGGACGAGTTAGTGGATAAGCCCCATCTAGGAGTAGTGCTAGGGGACTTTCTCATAATGCTCATGTTGAGCATTTTGGAGGTATGGGTTCCCACCATTTCCTTAGATTTCTTTTACCTCAGTCTTGGAGATACTGTTGGTTCATTTGTTGACCCATTTTAAAGGTTCTCCTTTGAGTTTGTTTGGTATTTTTGTAGCTCTGAGTGTTCTACATCCACTTGTGCCAGAGTCTATGTATGGTGTTCCTCCAGTCACAAGTGTGGATCCCCTAGTTGCACCTATTTCTATCTTTTGTACTCCTCTGACCTTAAGTACTATTCCTCCTTCAGTTTTGGCATTTGAGTATGGTGTTTTGAGATCAAAAGTTCAACCTTTATTTATGTTACATCCCTAAGTGGGGTCTCGACCTGCTAGAATTATTTTGCCTCCTGCTATTCAGCGAGCCACGACAAAGATGGTAGTATTTAGGGCATCTTTTAAGAGTATAGAGGGTCAGCCAAGGATATATATCCTACCCTTCGAGTGCCCCATAGTGGCACAAAAAGGGTGCATCATCAGGACAGGCTTAAAGGTTGCTTTGTATTTGGTGTGTTTATCCATTTGGCCAAGGACTGTCCCACCGTGTAATTAGAGCTACTACTATTTCAGCTATGGGAGGTAGAGGTATTTCCATAAGTGTAAGAGGTAGAGGTAGTGAAGCCCATAGTGGTGTTCGAGCGGTTATTCAGTCAGTTAGTGGTTGTAAACTGTGTTATTCTTTACCAGAAGGACCTGAGGCAGAGGATTTTGATGTTGTGATCACAAGTATCATCCCTATTTATTTCATATTTGTATTTGTGATATTTGACCCTTGATGATGTTCTCCTATGTGACTATATATTTTTCTTTGGGTTTTGATTCTGTTAGTGAGCATCTTTCCATGCCTATTTGTGTATCTACCCCTGTAGGAGATTCTTTAGTGGTGGATTGAGTGTACCAATCTTGTGTTGTGACTTTCTCTGGCCGTGAGACTTGGGAAGATTTGCTTGAGTTAGACATGGTTGATTTCTTGGGTATGGATTTGTTGGATCTTTATCATGCTATCTTGGATTGTTCTGCTAAGACTGTGACTTTATCCTCGCTGGGTGTACTAAGGATAGTTTACGAGGGTGTTCTTCATTCAGGTCCTAAGAGGGTTATATCTTATGTTCAAGCTCGTATGTTGGTTGAGAGGGGATGTTTATCTTATTTGGCTCATATTTATGATACTACTGTTGTTTCACCTCTTTTCATGGATTCTGTTTATGTTGTCCATGAGCTTATGGATGTGTTCTATGAATTTGTCTGGTTGCCTTGAGATCGCGATATTGATTTTGCTATTGATGTTGAGTCGGGAACCAAGCTCATTTTTGCTCATCCTTATAGGATGGCCCCAACTGAGTTGAAGAAATTAAAGGATCAATTGTAGGAGTTGTTGGATAAGAAGGACATGGGTGTTATCATATTTTGTGATGCTTCAGGTTTTGGATCGGGTGTTGTGCTGATGTATAAGGGCAAGGTAACTACGTATGTTTCTCATCAGTTGAAGCCTCATGAGAGGAATTATCCTACCCATGATTTGGATTTATGCGAGGTTGTGTTTGCTTTGAAGTTATGGAGGCACTACTTGTATAGAGTTTATTGTGAGATTTTCTCAGATCATTGTAGCTCTCAGTACTTCTTCACCCAGCGAGATCTTAATATGAGGTAGTGTTATTGGCTTGAGTTGCTTAAGGATTATGACTTGACCATTCTCTATCATTTGGGCAAGGCTAATGTTGTTGAGGATGCCTTGAGCTGAAAGTCGGGTAGATTGGAGCATCTTTTGACCCAGGAGAGGTCTTCGGCCTTAAAGGTTCAGTCTTTAGCTAACTAGATGGTTAGGCTTGATATTTTAACTCATGGGCGTGCTTTGGTATTTGTGGAGTCTAGATCTTCTTTGATGGAGTAGATTCAAGATCATCAGTTTGATATTGTTGGATTGAGGTTAATTCGATATAAGGTGTTGAGTGGGGAGGCTAAGGAATCCTCACTTAACTCAGATGGATTTTTGGGGATTGTAGGAAAAGTTTGTATGCCGAGAGTGGGTGATTGTATTAGGTTGATCTTGGAGGAGGCCCATTGTTCCAGATATTCCATCCATCCAAGTGTGACTAAGATGTATCATGAATTTAGACAAAACTACTAAAAGGGTGGTATGTGGTAAGATACTGCAGATTTTGAGCTCGTTGCCTATGTTGTCAGCAGGTAAAGCTTAAGCTTATGAGACCTAGTGGTTTGCGTCAGAGGTTACCCATTCTTGAGTGGAAGTGGGAACAGATCACTATGGACCTTATGACTGGTATGCCTCATACATCTATTATTTTTATAGTGTTTGGGTCATTGTGGATATATTGACCAAGTCGGCTTATTTTATTCCGTTTTAGGTCTTATTCAGTGCTGAGAGGTTGGACTGTATCTATATTTGTGAGATTATGCGACTATATGGTATCCCTATGTCTATCAATTCGGATCAAGGTTCGGTGTTCATGTCTTACTTTGGGAAGACTTTTCAGGATGAGTTGGGTACTCAGGTTGATCTTAGCACCACAGTTCACCCCAGACTGATGGTCAGTCAAAGCAGACTATTCAGGTTTTAAAGGATATGCTCTACACTTATGTGATGGATTTTGGTGGCCAATGGGAGCAATATTTGATTTAGTAGAGTTTGCTTATAATAACAGCTACTATACTAGTATCAATATTGCTCCTTTTGAGGCATTTTATGGTAGACGTTGTATGCTTAAATAACAACCATTACAGCATTGTTATATTTCTTTCCACGTTTATTATACTTATATGGTTTGGCCTCGTTCTAAAAGCCTTACCTTGGGGTTATTATTTTCTTTTACCCCTTTGTGTATTGGCTAGGGTGATAGGCTTACTTGTTAAGGTTTGCCGTGACAAGTTCCATCATGACCCTTTGGATTTTGGGTCACGACATTCTAAGTCAGAATATCAAGTGATTCAACTCCCAAGCAAGCATAAGCCTGGGGTTTTTTTCTGTAAGTTAGATTCCCAAGGCTTCAATCTAAGATTTCATCAGTCCAGATATGTGGGTATTCAATAAGGAATTTCTTTCACACTTATGTCCAAAACCCAGTTTTAAAATATAAATTTCAGTTACGAGTTCTTTGATTTCCATGAACTAGAGTTTTTACCCAAATAGAATTCCAAGCTTAAAATTCAATTCTCTTTGATATATTTTCATTCATGAGCATGTTTTCATGACTATATTATAGCATTAGTAATATTCCCATATTCATGAATGATTTACATGACATTATTTCAGATTTAAAGCATATGATCAAGATATGTATGATGTATCAATTTTCAAGTCTATCAAGCGTTATTTACCATGATTTTGTGAATTTCAGTCTATGTTAGTTCACATATCGTAGTTTTTCATGAAATTTAATATTTTCACATATTTATAATTATGAACCCTCAGTATGTTGATAAATTCATGAATTTGGACTTGTATTATGAAATTTCATATTTCTCGTTAGATTATAAAATTTATCATGACAGTTGCATTCTTTAGAGATGGTGGGTTATGAATACCCAATGACCTTGGATATCATGCATTGACAGCCAAGCACTCAGTCCTTCAATTTTTATCATCTAAAATACTTTCAGATAAAACACTTATCTTCCAGTGCCAGAACATCAGTATTATTGAGCTATTCAGTATATCACTCTATCTTCAGTTGGGAGTAGTACTTAGCATCGAGCATACGCAGAGACGATGGCTCACCTATTAGTTATGCTGAGACCTTTAGTAGAAGTCTCTACGTCCCAGAACTATGCGGCCACTGTAGGTACTAAAGGGGCACCCATCAGACCAGCCTTGACACCTTAGTCCTTTTGGACATCTGTTTAGTGGTACCACGTCAGATCAGCCTTTATATCCTGGCAAGGTATATTGGGCCCTTTTAAATGGGGTTTATACATCGAACTCCATGTTTAGATTACATGGTTATATGTTGGTTAACAATATCTCCTACAGATTAAATTCAGTTATTGCATGACCTCATAATCAATTTACTCTGTATAGTATTAATCATTTACATGATTATTTATATTGTGATTACATCAGTTCACATTCCATAGTTTCGGACTCAGTATTTACACATGATCCTCGGTTTAGCTTTACTTACTATCAAACCATGACTTTCCAGATTATCATTGCATATTAGTATTTGTGTTTTCATATAGGGTCAGTACACTTCAGTTATCTTCTTTGAAATTAGTTAGAATTTAGTATAATTCTATAGCATATTCCATATTAACTTGAGAGTAAATGTAATAATTATGTTTCTACCACTTCCAAGTTTATAGAAATTTTTTAGCTCGTGATTTAGAGATCTCACTATGCCTCATAGCTTTTGCGAAAAGACATGTTTTAAATGCATATTTCATCAAATGACTTATGTCCTTAGTTTTAACGCATGTTTTAAGTGGTTTCATGACTAGTGCATATCTCACATACTCAGTATATCTCAAAATACGGATCGCATACCTCTTCTTCCTATACTTTTCATGTGATGTAGATTTAGGTTCTTACTATCAGATTCATAGTAAAAAAAATTGAACCGTTCAGCCAAGGGGTGATGAGTTATCTTATTTCTAAGATTCAAGTAAGAAGTAGTTCCAATATTTATTTTCTTATTCGTATATATTGATTAGGGATAGTTAGGGGTCATGTCTCTACTACCTATAGTCAGTATTAGTAAAGGCTTCATATGTAGTTAGTCAGAGTTATTCTATGTAGTTTAACTCCTTTCTTTTATATTATAGTGTTGTAAACTTTTAACAATAACATATTGAAACAACTTATCTTATGATTATGCTTCCACTCAGATAGTTTAGATTTTATATATATTTTAATCAGTTTCTCAAGCATGATTCCAGTACCATGGGTTATATTGGGACAACTTGTGGTTCTAAGCACCGTGTTACAATTAGGGGGTAGTCTCGGATCGTGACAAGTAACTAATTATTAAATTGTTTACCCTTAGGGACTCCCAGTTGGCTAACTGATTGTCTATAGTAATGGTGGTGGAGTCAAAGCTATGTATTGATGACATGTTATTGTTGTGAATGACAACTTTGACCGACTTAACGATAAATTAATTAAGGATAAACTTTCAACGATAAGGACTTCTTTAAAATCTTAAACGACTTTTCTAAGAGTTTGGGATGCAAGGAATTGATCAAAGACATTTTGCTAATAATGAATTATAAAGAATCACTTTTAGTGGAGAAGTTTAACATCATAATAGTAATATTTGCTCTAATATTCGATGTATGGCCGATTATTAATAAAGTAAATAATTAAACACAAGGTATAGCTCTTAATTTGGGAAATTTTTTTGAAAAATACAATTACTTAACTTACTTGTACGAAATGCATTAATAACCCTTTTAAGGTCGTTATCTTATTTATATATGTTTTATAATTATTTTTTACAAATTTACCCATTTTAGCCAAAAGGTCTGACACTTGTGTCTGAAACCTGAAAACTTTAGACATTCGCATATAAAAGTATGGTCTTGTGAACTCAAACATCAAATGTTTTTATTTGATGTTTAGTATAACTTGCCAAGGTAAAAGTTTAGTCATTTTACACTAATATACATGTAAAAATTAGTTAAACTTTCCAGTCATGCCTGTATGTTTTCATGTATTTTTTCATCATTGTCAATACATGATTGGAATACTTGTAAAAACACGATGAAATTTATGTGTTTTCTGTAATACAAATAGATGTGCTACTTTACTTGTCTATTTTAGCAAAACAAAATTGTATTACTTTTTTTCACTTTACTCTTAGGGGTCTTTTGGTAGAGTGTATTAGAAAAATAATACATGTGTGGTATTATTCAATACTTTATTTGGTAGAAATTTTGAGATAATGTATAACTAACACATGTATTATTTATACACCCTATATGATATTATAGGGTGTATATAACTAATACATCCCATTTGGTGGTATTAGTATTACATCGGTTATAATGCATGGGATAAATATGACATTTTTTAATTTATTCAATATGAGTTATTTCCTTGCAATTTATCAAGATAACAATTTATCTCCAAATAATTTGAGTCATAAAAAAACTACTCCATTAACTTAAAAAATACTTATATTTTAGTAAATTGGTCAAGACCAGAAAATATATTGCATGTTTGCATACAAGATTTATTTTTGTAAATAGGATATATCACAAATAAAAATATTTTTTTGGTTATCATTAACACTATACGGAAAATAATTTTATGTTAATGAAAATTCCACTGTCTCATTAAAAAGTTATACGTACCTCCCTCTAACTTTGTAAGTCCTTTATTTTGTGAACTGTCTCTTTTTATGTGTTTTGATCATTTTACCACTCCTTATGGTTTTTGTGTGTTTTTTCTGGGGTATGGAGATAGTTGGCATGGTTCTCGATGCAATACCAAACAATTTGTGCGAGTTTGTCATTTTAATAAGTTGGGAAGGCCTTATAGTTAACTTCGAATAATATTTATTATTTTGTGTCAAATGACAAAACGAACTACGCCGGCAGATCCAGAACATCAATTTTGAGTTGGTAGCATGGTCAATTTGATTTTATAGCTTTTAAATATCATTTCGATCCGTGGATTAGAAATTCATAAAATTAGGTCTCGAGGGTCAGTTTTGTGAAAATAATCTCTTTTCAAAAATCAGATGTCGCCATTGAGTCTAAAACATTGAATTTAGTCTAGAAGCATATTTCTTTTTTCATTCCAAGATATGGAATGAATCCCGAGGGATGGATCGACAACTTTGCAACTTAGCAAAGTTGCTGATCCAGCTGAATGCCGGTGCAGCTGCTTTAGAGGCCAAAGGACCACTAAAGAGATAACATCTTAAGTGGTCAATGCAATGCTTTAGCGGCACTGCATTGACAGTCAACTATCGCTAAAGTAGATGTTCGACTGCTTTAGGGGTGGGGGACCACTATAGTTGCCCAACACAATTGGGTCACACCAATAAAGTGGTTAACCCATGCTTAAGAGGTCATTTGACCGCTTTAGTGGTCATAGCTGGAAGGATATAAAAAACCCCCTATTCTTGATTTTTTCTTCTATTTTTGAGATTTTGAGATTCGGTTTAAGATATTTTTGGATGATTTCTTTCATTTTCAAACTTGGATAAGCTCGAAATTATTGTTTCAATTATTTTAGTTCAATTATGTCATTTAAAAATCCTTTAAAAATATGATTTCAAAATTGAGAATTGGGGATTTTTAGCCTAGAGGGCCTAAATGGTATTTCTATGACTTAAATCCCGTCTTTAACACGTTTTCACTTGGGTTATTTTCTATGACTTTCCTTAGTCTTGGGTACAGTGTTTCTATACAGGTTCTAAATTTACCCTTTCATTTTGAAAAACCATTTCAAGGGGTCGTTTTGATCCCGACCTGAAAATAGGAAATATAGGTATCGCTAGCTTTTTTAATGTTTAGATTCTATATTTAAATATTTTAGTTGTTCGAGGCCATTCGAGAGGGGAAAGCTCTACATTGAAGGGCTTCAGGCTTGGATTTTTACGTCATGAGGTAGGTTAGGCTTAACTTTCTTTAGACTGGGATGGGTAGTTAATTTGAATATAAAACATGTTATAGGTATGGGTAACAAATCATGAAAATTGTACTATTACTATTGTGTGTCCATATGGGGGATTTATCTGAAATTACTATCCTTGTACATGCATTGGTTGTTGTTTTCATGATAAAATATCCTAGTTGGGGAAATTGTGATTATTGATAATATCTTATATGCATATCTATTCTAATTGTACATTGTTTATGCTAAATCATGGATGGTGAACATACTGAGTAGACCTTGGACTCATGTGTATATATATACATATGTTGGATGGACTTGAGATCTTTATATTGGTTTAGTTGTTAGCATTACATCCTTGTATCATACTTACATTCATGAGACAGTGGTACCATTGAGGAAATATTAATTTTTACATAAATGAGACACTTTTACAAAACCCTCTGTCGTAACCCACGAGTCGAAGAGGACATATGGTCATTGAGATTGAGAATGAGTATTGAAAAAACATATGGGTTGAAAAACCCCTCCCCTCCCCCTCTCCCATGGGTCCTATCTGGAAGAGTTGAGGCTTGGTAGGTGTATACGGAGGGTATGTGATTACCTCGATCATATCACATAATTATCATTGCATTTCAAACATTATGCATCTTTATTGTTGTTCTTCTATGTTTCATTCTATGTATGTCTACTTTGTTTCTTTTACATATCTATTTAGCTATTTATATGCTATATTTAGAACTATTAATGGAGACAGTGTGAGCTACTATTTGGGATATTTTTTATCATAGGTGACGTGATCATAGTATGTATTTATATACCTTATTTTCTATTTTACTTAGTCAACCTGTGATACCTGCTGAGTACAAGGGAAACCTACGCACCCCTATTGTGCCCTTTTGGTGAAGATCAAGGTACAAGTGCATCACGTGGCAGCTAAGATTGTACGTTGGATATTGACACTTTTGAGGTAGTGTTCAGAATCAACTTCATACCTCTTACTATCCAATTGATTTCTTTATTTTGTATTCAGAGATAGACTTGTAATTTTTCTTTGGATTCGATTGTATTTCCAGTTCTGAGTTGCATGTAGATTGTACTCACACTATAACACCAAGTTTGAGATGGTTTATGGTATCTTTATTATTTAGACTTCTGCTATTATTGTACTTGTATGGTCTAACTTCACTCTAGAAGTTTCATCTTAGGAATTGAGATATTTTTATCTTTGTACATATCAGCTTGGGTGATTGACTTACTTGTCAAGGCTTAGCTGCAATAAGTACTATCATGACCATAGTTTTTGGATCGTGAAAGACTTGAGCACACCACAAATCAAGAAGAACAAATAAAGAAAAGACAACAAAATAAAAGAATAAATTCCTACAGGTAAATCGTTAAAGCTTGAATTTTCTAAGTAAATTATTAGTTAAATTGTTGAATGTCTTTTTTCATTTTTAAGAAAAATAATAAAGTTTTGCAAATAAAAATACACAAAGTTATAGAATGTTGAGGATATTTTTGTAAAAAAATAATATCATTTTAAAAATATAGCAATACATGTTGTTTTCAATACATCAAACCAAACATTGTATAAAAAAATAATTCTAGCACTACTAATCCTAATATTACTAATACACTCTATTCAGTACTATCTTATGAATTCTACTAGACAAGCCCTTAGTATTAAATTGACTACAAAAGTAGTAATAGTCAAAATTTTAGAATTCAAATTCATTATTAATAAGATTAGTTTAGGAGAATCTTAGTAGCTTAGTTGTTTAATTAACTGAATTTCCACCTTGTTGGTGAGGGCTTGACTCCACATATTATAAACCCCTACCCCAATTTTTTCTGATATAAAAATAAGATTAGTTTATTAAAATGTATTTTTAAAAAAAAAATTCTAAAAGGGTCAAAGTAATATAAACCAAGAGGAGTCTATATAATTCATCATATCGTACTACCACAAAATCATGAATATAAATGTTGATTGACCAAAATATCCTTCCAATATTGATCAACTTTTATATCCTTTGAAACTTCTAAGAAGTATATACATAAATAGGGGATCTTAGCCTCAATCCTGTCAGCCGTTTCAAAATAGTTGGCCTCTTGATTTCATAAATGAGATAATTAAATTAAAATAAATATTTTTAAAAAGAAGTAAGAAGGAAGGCATCTAGAAAACTTCGGGCTAAAAGGAAAATAGCTATTTCCAAAGTTTAAAGGGAAATTTAATTTTTCACAACACCAAAAGATGAGTTGCATTCCTCCGTATCAAATTTATTATTTGTCCTCTTTAATAACTAACCCTTAAAACCTTTAAAAATTTTGATCAATTTATTTTGACCTTCCCGCATTCATAATATAATTTTTTACTTGAATTGTGTTTAGGAATGTTAAAAGTGTAATCAGGGAAAGCTTTGGAATTTTCAAAAGTGGTTCGGCGTTATTTAGGGACCCTGAGGTAGTAAGAGTTCACGATATCACCATGTCACGAAGATTACCCTCTGCGATATTAGCGTGGCATGAAGCATAGTCTCTGCGATATTGGCGTGCCACCAAAGGTGAAACTTTCATCCAGTTTTATTTTTATTCACTTGGGATGAGGGGAATTTGGCCTTTTTACCCCTTGTATGACTTTTAAACATAAAATAATTTCATTTTCATCAGTTTTAAAAGATCAAATCCCTCTATTTCACTCTCAAACACAAAATCCAAGAACATTCAAGGGTTTCGCTGTGCATTCATCATTCGGGCTCCAAATTTCAAACTGACTCCAAATTCTTATGTTTCAGGCATGTATCTCTTTCCTAAATTAATTTATACAAAAATCATGTGTTTAATTATGTTCCATGTGGTTTAATTATTGATTTTTGAATATGGGTTGAGGGATTTGAAATGGTTGTCATATGAATTGAGTTCCCATGGTTTTGAATTGGTTGTCTATTCTTTATTCTTATGATTTTTAACTAAATAAGTAAATGGGTGTAGGAATGGGAATGGGGAAAATGGGTTTCCCCAAATTTTGCGATTCAATGGTTTGGAATTCGCTTTGACCTTAACCCAACTCATGAAATTGATTTTGAAACATGGACATATACATAATCTACTTCACTTTTGGAAACTTGTATTGCATAAAAGGTTAATGGACCATAAATTGGTTTTGAAAAGGACTTGGTGGCCATAGGTTGATTTTAAATTGGAAACCTTAAAGTCAAATTGGTTAATAGTTTTGGTATGGCAAAATGGAATTGGCTTGCAAGCTTAAATTTATTTGGTATGATACCAATGGTAGAGGCATAATTAACAAACTCTTTGTTAATGTATGAGTATGTGTGTAATTTTAGTTTGGGCTTAAAGGGGATTGTATAGCTTACCGTAGAAGGTGGAGGTCCCAGGGGGTCCGATAATGGAAACCATGTTTGCCGGCGTGGTGATATTTATGACCATGATCATAGTTCATACATTATATATATATATATATATATATATGCGTGTATATTTAGATTGTTTGACGACTCAGTGGCTTTGGACCTTCTTCAAATTTCTCCGATTCGTGCGACTAACACACACTAGTTCTTTTTCAGTAAGGGGAGCTAAACCCATATAGCCCATGGGTTCTCTTAGGATAGATAGAGCTACACAGTCTAGGTTAATGGTTACAAATCTCATGCTTAAATCTTGTTCCCTATCCTGACATCTCATATATATATATATATATAAGGTGTGTATGTGATTTAGTTTGGTATATAACATGGCATTATTTTATCCTATCCTGACTTAGATGCCAGTACTTATCCAACCGACCATCCTAGAATGCTATATTGATTCATATTGTAGGGCCCAAAGATAGTTCTTTTACCTTTATTCAGTATTAGGCGGATTCACATGTGTATTGAGTAGTTGTGAAGTGGTGAGTCTCCATTCTTTGAAAGATATTGCCATTTCCATATTCTTTTATTTTAACTCAGTACTTTTGGATCCTTTTGTTCATGGTTGGGGGCATGTCCTGACCTATTTGGTATTCTGATTTTAGAGGCTATTGTTGACATATGTAGGTTAGTTTGTTATTTTTTGACTCTAAGTTTCATAAAGTCATTTATTCATCTTCTCATTTCTGTTTAGTTAGCTTCCGCATTATTTTTATAATTCTTATTATACTCTTAAGGTTGGGTTAAGGGTGTGGCCTCTAGTCCATGGTGGACTTGAGGTACTCATCACAGCCAGACCCTTTTTTGGGTCGTGACAAGCTTGGTATCAAAGCATAGGTTTAGCATCATCGGGTCTGCATAAAGTCACACTGAGTAAAGTCCTTTTTATGGGTGTATAGCGCATCACACTTATGAGAAAAGGGCTATAAGTCATTTAGGAATGTTTCTCTTTATTATGTTTTATTTTTAGGCTATAGATTCTAGTTTTATGAAACTTCTCTAACAACTAACTTTCTTATATTTCAGATCATGCCTCCCCGAAGATCTGATGTTTATAAAAACATTACTGGGAACTCTGTCCTACCTAGGATAATATGGAGAGGTCTCGCCCTATGTATGGAGTGTAAACCTAGTCTAGGGTCCCTGCTCCTAATTTTCTACTCCAGACAGGGTTCCACCTGCCCCTACTAGTACTTCTCGGGATTCTCAAGGTGGTGATCCATTTGATCAGCCACCATAGGGGAACATCTCTAATGTAGAGTTCTGTCGGTCTATTCATTTGCTTAATTAATGACATCTCAGTCTTATCAGTTGGACCGAGTTAGTTCTGATGCTTCTTCTTCTAAGGTTACTCAAGTTAGCTATTTCATGAGGTTGAATCCCCCAACCTTTATAGGCTTGAAAGTTGAGGAAGATCCTTAAGGGCTTGTGGATGAGATAGAGAAGATTTTAAGAATGATTCATACTACAGATTCTAAAGATGTTGAGTTTGTTGCATATTAAATAAAAGGTATAGCTTATAAATGGTATACGGAGTGGGAGTAGTGGAGGGGTGATGATGCAGATCTAGCATCATGGGATGAGTTTTTGGGTGCCTTTCTTAATCACTTTTTTCCTTAGGAGTTGAGAGAGACTAAGGATGAGAAATTTGTTAATCTAAAGAAAGGTAAAATGAGTGTGATAGAGTATGAGTTGAAATTTCAGTATTTGTCTCATTATACTCCAGAGTTGGTGTCTAGCCAGATCTCCAAGATGAGTAAGTTTGCTTCTGGGTTGTTTTGTGACTTGGTATTGAAGTGCAAAGCTGTAATATTGAAAATTGATAGGGCCATCTCCATATTTGTGGTTTATATGTAGAAGGCTGAGGATGAAAAGAAAAAATAAGCAGAGATTAGGAGAGGCAGAGTAAGAAATTCAGGTATTCAAAGTAGGGTGAGGGTCAGCAAAATAGTGGAAAAGATAGTAGACAGTGTACCAAGAACAAGAATTAGGGATAATCTTATTCTTCAGCTAGTGCTCCTTATCCTAAGCCATCTAGTGATCATCGTTTCTAGGCTAGCAGTAATTCTAAGATGCGGTGTCCTCAGTCTCAGGATAGTGGAGCTCAGTCAACCCCACCTAATCCTCTTTGTTATTTTTATGGGTAGCATTATTATGGTTATTGTGAGGAGAGAAAGAATCATTGTTATAATTATGGTCAGTTGGGTCACATGCAGCGAGATTGTTCTTCATCCAGAGTTGCCACTAGGGCTAATAAAGTTTCAATTACCACGTCTTCAGTTCCTACACCAAAGGGAGCTACTTTTGGTACCAGCATTGGTCGAAATTGCCTCTATGCACTTGTTACACGCTAGAAATCTAAGTCATCTCGAGATGTTGTTACTAGTATGTTACAACTCTTCTCTCATGATGAATATTATTTTCTTGAACTGGGGTTTACCCTTTCTTATGTAACCTCTTATGTGGCTGTGCATTTTTATTTTGGTCCCAAAAGTATTTCTAACCAATTTTCGGTGTCTACCCTAGTAGGTGATTCTATTGTGGCTAGAAAAATCTATAGGGGTTGTGTGGTGTCTATCTTTCATAGAGAGATATTAATAGAGTTGGATATGATAAATTTTGATGTGATCTTAGGGATGGACTGGCCTCGTTCGTTCTATGAGTGTATGGATTGTAGTACCCAAAAGTTAAGTTTCCATTTTCTAAATAAACCGATATTAGAATGGGAAGGGAGTTCCTTAGAACCCAAATGAGGGTTTATTTCCTATCGTAGAGATAAAAAATTAATTTCAAAAGGGTGTTTATATCATCTCATTCAGGTTAAGGTTTCTGACTCTGAAAGTCCTTCTTTGCAATTTGTCCCCGTGGTCAGTGAGTTTCCTAAAGTGTTTCTCGATGATCTTTTTTTGGAATTCCTCCCGATAAGGAAATAGATTTTAGGACTGATCTTCTACTGGATACCCATCCTATTCCTATTTCTCCTTATAGAATAACTTTGAATAAACCAAAAAAGCTAAAGGAGCAATTGAAAGATCTTATTGATAAGGGCTTCATTCGTCCTAGTTCTTCCCCATGGGGTGATCCTGTACTTTTTTATATGAAAGAAAGATGAGTCTCTTCGGATATGTATAGATTATTATCAATTGAATAAGGTGGCAGTGATGAATAAGTACCCTCTTCCTAGGATTAATGATCTATTCGACCAGCTTTAAGGTGCTAGATATTTCTCTAAGATTGATCTTTATTTAGGCTATCATCAGTTGAAAAATAAGGATGTAGATATTCCTCAGACCGCATTTCAAACTTGGTATGGTGACTATGAGTTTCTAGTCATGTCATTTGGGTTGACTAATGCTCTGGATGCTTTTATGAATCTTATAAACTGGGTTTTTAGGTAATTTCTAGATTTTCTTATTAGTCTTCATTGATGACATCTTGGTGTATTTTAAGAGTGAGGAGGATCATACCAATCATCTTCGAATTATGTTGTAGACCCTTAAGGACCAGAAGTTATATGTAAAATTTTCTAAGTATGTGTTTTGGTTGAATTCTGTGACTTTTGTTGGTCATGTTGTTTATCGTGAAGGGGTCATGGTGGATCCATAAAAAGTTGAGGTGGTGAAGAGATGGCCTAGATCTATGACTCCGATTGACATTAGGAGCTTCTTAGGCTTTATTGGGTAATATACGAGGTTTACAGAGATTTTCTCTTCTATTGCTGCTATGTTGACTAAGTTGACCCAAAAAATTAAAGTTTTTATGGTCCGATGCTTGTGAGGGTAGTTTTGAGAAGTTGAAATAAGTTGACTTCTATAACAGGTTTGACTCTGTCTGAGGTTATGGATGGTTTTGTTGTATTTTGTGATACGTCCCATGTGGTACTGGGTTGTGTGTTGATTCTACATAGTAAGGTTGTGGCCTATGCTTCTGGTAGCTTAAGGTTTATGAAATAAACTATCTGACACATGATCTAGAGTTAGAGGCTATGGTTTTTGCTTTGAAGATTTGGCTCTATTATCTGTATTGGGTGCATGTGTATCTCTATTCAGATCATAAGAGCTTGCAGTATGTGTTTAATTAGAAAAAGTTGAATCTCAGTCAAAGGAGATGGCTTGAATTTCTTAAGGATTATGATATGAGTCTTCACTACTGTCCAGGTAAAGTTAATATTGTTGTTGATGCTCTTAGAAGGTTCTCTTTAGGGAGCTTATCCTATGTTGATGAGGATAAAAGAGGATTAGTGAAGGACATTGACAGATTGGATAACTTGGGAGTTCATCTTTTGCACTCTGAAGATGGGGGAGTTATTGTTCAGGAAGTGGCCAAATTATCTCATGGTGCTGAGATGGAGAGAAGTAGGTTTTGGTCCCTATTTTGATATAGATTAAAGAAGATGTGGGTCAGCATAAGGTAATGGCTTTTGATATTGGGGGATATAGTATTCTGAGGTACCAAGGTAGGTTGTGTGTTCCAAATATTGATGGCTACGGGAAATAATTCTGATTGAGGCTCATGAGTCCAGATGCACATTTTATCTAGATTCAACAAAAATGTACCACAACTTGAAGGAATCTATTAGTGGAATAATATGAAGAGAGATATGAAAAATTTTGTTGGTAAGTGTATGGTTTGTCAGCAAGTTAAGGGTTAAACATTTAAAGCCTAGTGGCATATCTCAAGAGATAGAGTTGCCTATGTGGAAGTGGGAGAAGATCAATATGTATTTCATTAGGGGACTTTCTTGGCCTCGTAATCAGTATGATTTAATTTGGTTCATTGTGGATAGGATGACTAAATCCATTCAATTCTTTCCTATGAGGACTAACTACTCAGGAGCGGACTATGCGAAGTTGTTCATTCAAAAAATTCTGAAGTTACATGGTGCGCCGGTGTTTATTATTTTAGATAAAGTTACACAGTTTTTATCTTACTTCTATCGTTCATTTCAAAAAAGTTTGTTACACAAGTGAACCTTAGCACAATTTTCCACCCTCAAATAGATATGTAAGCAGAATGAATTATTCAAACTTTTGAAGATACTCTAAGGGCCTGTGTGATTGATTTTAAGGGAAGTTGGGTCGTCCATTTACCTATTATTGAGTTTGCATATAATAATAGTTATAATTCAAGAATTCAGATAGCTCCTTTGAAACACCTTGGTCTTGATCCTTAAAAAAATTCCTGAGTTTCAGTTTTTGGACAACATACAATTTGAGCATACTTTTCGTATGCTAAGATATGGTTTATGCCTCCCCTCTCATATGTTAGTCAGTGTAGATTGGTTGGGTTCTGTCCAAGGTACGACTAGGCATCCTATAATTCATATGATAGGGTACGAGGTGTATATTATTTAGTTGTATGATACCATAAGTTTCGTCTAGATGATTCTAACCAAGGTACAGTTCTATGGGTACTTCTCGTATGTTAGTATACTATTTAGTCCTAGGTGATCGTATATTGGTCAGTATAGAGAGCCAAGATGATGCTAGGATACGAGATAAGGGTACCACTCATACCCTAGGGTACGATTTAGGAGTTATGGTTGTACCCTCTGCGAGCAAGTTTTTAGCTTTTAAGCTGAGGGTATTCTGGACATTTCCCACCCCAAAGACCTTAAGGCCCCATGTTTTATGACATGTTGTGTCCTCTCATAATACATATTGGAGGATCAAAATATTTCAAAAACACTCTCTAACTCTCTTGAAAATTGGGGCTAAGGTTTCTGCAAGTATTTATTTAGCGGCTCAATAGTCAAGTTTCTCTATGTGAATCTTCATGAATAAGGCATGTAAATCTTCCATCTTTATTATTTCATAAATATCATATGTTTTAAAGTGTGATTATGATTCTTAATAGGTGGTATTGAAAACCAAAATTGAGGATTTTGTTGCATAGGGTGGAGGATTGTTTACTCTTGGTTTAACTTGTATTTATACATATTTTTGGTGATGGTTTGCATATGTGGGTGCTTAGTAATTTTGGTTTAATAAATGGGTCATGAGTAACCATAAACTTGATCATTTTTCTTTGGTTTTGGTCTTGGTAAAAATATGCCCTCAAGGTGTTTGTGAAAATATCTAAGAGAAATAACTAGTGACATATTAATGGTGTTTTGAATTAAGGCATTGGCTTAATGAATTTGAATGTTTGGTAAATGGTTTTGTAAAGGCCTTTTTGGCTATGTAATGACTTAAATGCTAACCTTGGTGGTTTAATTGGTTTAAAGGGTTTGAGTCCCTAAACATGAAATTGATTTATGTTTTGTTAGACAATAGGTTTGAGTCCTTAACTTTGAATTGAACTAGTGTCTCTGTGAGATGATGGGTTCGAGTCCCGAATTCAAATGAATGAATGGTTGACTCATAATGGTAATGGAATGTTGTACACTTGCAAGTAGGGTTGGTATGACAATACCAACAAAGTGTCTTTGGTAAGTAATTGGCTAAATAGTTGCATGTGTGAAATGGTGGTTTTATATTGGGGTTTAAAGAGGGATAGGTAGCAGGGCCGTAAAAGTGGAGTCCAAAGAACTAATACTGTAAATTACAATAGCCAGTGTGGGTGTCTTTTTGATCCGGTGGTTCGAGTTAGGAACATATGAAAGGGAGGTTCGAGTCCCCCTTACTACATGTATTGGTGCTTAAGCCACCTTGATTTTGATGGGAGGTTTGAGTCCCTCATAAAGGCATATACGACTATGGATATTCTCTGGTTCATATAGCTATACACTCCTGGGCCCTTCCAACTAGGGGAGAGTTGGGCCATATAGCTTGTGGGTGCCTTGTTCTACGACGGTTATGCTACACAGCCCAGGTTAATAATTTCAAAGTTCATGATAATCTTATTCCCTATCTCGGCATGGTATATGTATATGTATATGTATATGTATATGTATATGTATATGTATGTGTTCCATTGGTATATGTATTAATTGAT
>NC_061116.1:146656650-146713629 GCF_002878395.1 Capsicum annuum | reverse complement strand
ATGTATATGTATATGTATGTGTTCCATTGGTATATGTATTAATTGATTGGTTTCAAACTGTTGGAACTATTTTATCCTTATCCTTAAGTTAAATGATAGCACTCCAACTGCAAACCATCTTTAATGTTGTATCCCCACATGATTCAATTATTGGTCATACTACACCTTCTACTCAGTGATTGGACTCGGGGACAGCTTGTGCTGACTTAATATGGTGAGCTTCCATACTTTAGAAGGCTCTATTTCTTACTTGGAGTTTTATTATACCTTTATAGTTTAGAATTGGATATTGGTTTTGGCTATAGTTGGGGGCATGTCCCAACCAGATATTCTTAGTTTATTCTAGGGTCTTTATATGGACAAACTATGGACTTGGGTATGTTATGAAATAGATAGGAATTTGGTTATTATGTTATGGTTGTTGGTTTGGTATTAAATGGTCATGAACCTATCCCAAAGTCTTAGAGTTGTTAAATACTCTATCTTGTTATATGTTTGGGATTCATCTAACTCAGGGTTTATATTGGTAGGTTGGCTTGGGTAATAGGTTATCTATAGTCCTTGTTGGGCTTAAGATGCCCATTATGACAAGGCCCTGGTTTGGGTCGTGTCACGTTAGTATTAGATCCTAAGTTCATGGTCAGTTGGGTGTCCACAAAGCCGTGTTAAGTAGAGTCTCTTTTATGGATGTGTAGTGCGCCACACTTATAAGAGGGAGGTTACAAGGCATTTGGAAATTTTTCACTTTCTTGTTGTCTTACTCGAGCCTTTCACTTACAAGAATTGAATTCTTCTGATTTTCTTCTCTTTCACCTTTCATTTTCTTGTCTTTCAGATCATACCTCCAAGAAGATCTGATATTCATGCAAACTCCTCTATCCCAACTGGGGATAATGTTGATGGGACATTCTCTACCTCTAGAGTTCAGACCTGATTAAGGGTCTCTACATCTAACTATCCTCATGGGGTTCCACTTGTCCCCAAAACCCTACTCCTAAGGGTGACACTTTTACTCAGTCGCCTCAAGGGCATGCTACTAATGATGACTTTTGCCGTTCTATTAATCTATTGACTCATTTGGTAGCTTCTTAGTCTGAGTGTGGTGTTCCTGATGCTCCATCATCTGATTTCACAAGGGTTGGCTATTTTATGAGGTTACATCTTTTTATGTTCACAGATACAAAGATTGAGGAAGATCCTCTAAGTTTCATTGATGAAATGGAGAATATCTTCTGGATTATGCATGCTTTAGAGGTTGAAGGTGTTGATTTTGCTGCTTATCAATTTAAAGATGAGGCGTACCAATAGTACAAAGAGTGGGAACAGTTGAGAGATGAAGATGTTAGTTCTATCATGTAGGATAATTTCTTTAGTGCATTCTTGAACCACTTCTTTCCTCATGAGTTGAGGAAAGCTACAACAGAAAAGTTTGTGAATTTGAGGCAAGGTAGGATGTGTGTCAAGGAGTATGCCTTAAAATTTCATCAGTTGTCTAAGTATGCTCCTGAGTTGGTTTCTAACATAAGATCCCAAATGAGAAAGTTTTCTTCGAGACTGTCTCGTGAGTTGGTTCTTGAAAGTAAGGTGGCTTTGTTGATCAAGACATAGTCATCTCTAGATTGGTTATGTGCATGCAATAAGTTGAGGAGGAGAATAAGAAACAGGCTGAGTTTACTGAGAGGCAAGGAAAGAAATTTAGGCCTTCTGATCAAGGTGGTAGAGATGGTGGCAAGTGACCAAGGAAGAAGTGAGGGGTTCTGTTTCTTTCTCCATGACTAGTGCACCATACTTAAAGATGTCAGGTGATCATCGATCTCAGTTTGATGGTGGGTTTTGGGCATAAGGTGACTAATCTCAGGCTAGTAGGGCTTAGTCAGCTCTATACCACCCTCCTTGTAGATTGTGGGCAATTGCACTGGGGTTCTGTGAGGAAGGGAAAAATAGATGTTTCTATTATGGTCAGATTGGTCATATGCAGCGTGACTGCCGTGTTCAGCTATCTTCTAGGCTAACAAGGTTCATGTTGGCTCGTCCTCTTTTCTTGCACCAAAGGGTACTGCTTCTGCATTTGTTTTTACTTCTGGTACCGGTACTGGCTGGAATCAGTTATATGCTCTTGCATTTCACCAGGATTCTGAGGTATCCCCCGATATAGTGACTAGTATGTTAAACCTTTCTCCCGTGATGTGTATTATTTACTTGATCCAGGGTTCACTCTTTCTTATATGACCCCATTTGTGCCTGTGCGTCTTGGTTTTGGTCCCGAGTGTCTGTCAGTTTTTTTTGTTTCTACCTTGGTAGGAGACTCTGTGGTTGTTAAAAGAGTCTATATGGGGTGTGGTGGTAGTTGTTGATACTAAAGAAACTCTTATGGATTTGATAGAGTCGGATATAGTTGACTTTAATATCATAGTGGGGATGGATTGGTTGCATTCATGCTATGCTTCCCTAGATTGTTGGATCCATAAGGTCATGTTTAAATTCCCTAATGGGCCAGTCATTTTGGGAGAAGGGGTTTTTTAATGCCTAAGAGGAGGTTTGTCTCATATCTTAAAGCATGAAAGTTGATTTCTCAAGGGTGTTTGTATCATTTGGTATGGGTTAAATATTCTAACTCAGAAGGTCCCTCTCTAGAATTCATACCCGTGGTTAATGAGTTTCTCGAGGTTTTCTCTAATGATCTTCCTGGTATTCCTCCAGATAGCAAAACTAATTTTGGGATTGATCTTATTTCGAACACTCATTCTATTTCTATACCTCCTTATAGAATGGCTCTGACTGAGTTGAAGGATCTTAAGGAGCAATAGAAGGATCTCTTAGATAAAGGTTTTATCTGCCTTAATATGTTTCCTTGAGGTGCTCTTATGTTTTTTGTGAGCAAGAAGGATGTTTTGGTTCGAATGTGAATTGATTTTAGCTAGTTGAACAAGTTGACCATAAAGAATAAGTATCCTCTTTCTAGGATCAATGATTTATTTGATCAGTGTCAAGCTACCAAGTGTTTCTCTAAGATTGATCTTAGTTTGAGTTGTCATTAGCTTAAGATTAGGGAAGTGGATATCCCTAAGACTGCCTTTAGGACCCAGTATGGTCATTATGACTTTCTAGTTATGCATTTTGGGTTGACCAATGCTCTAGAATCATTTATGGATTTGATGAATAGGGTTTTCCGTCAGTTTCTGGATTTGTTCATCATTGTCTTCGTTGATGACATCTTGGTCTATTCTAAGAGTGAGGTGGATCATATCAATCACCTTCATGCGGTGTTGCAGACCTTGAAGGATCATCATTTGTATGCCAAGTTCTCTAAGTGTGAGTTTTCGTTGAAGGCTGTGACTTTTCTTTATCATGTTATCTCTAGTGAAGGGATGATGGATCCACAAAAGGTTGTGGTGGTTAAAAAGTGGCCTAAACCTACGAATCCAACCGATATTCAAAGTTTCTTAGGTATGGTCGGTTACTATAGGAGGTTCATGAAGAGTTTTTTGACTATAGCTTCCCCATTGACTAAGTTGACCCAAAAAAAGGTCAAGTTCTTGTAGTTGAATGGGTCTGAGGATATTTTTTAGAAGTTAAAAGATAAGTTGACTTCGGCTCCAGTTTTGACCTTGCTCGAGGGTAATGATGGTCTCATAGTGTATTATGATGCTTCTCATAGTGGGCTTGGTTGTGTGTTGATGCAGCATGGTAGGGTGGTGGCCTATGTTTCTAGGCAATTAAAGGTTCATAATAAGAACTACCCTACTCATGACTTAGAGCTATTAGCAGTGGTATTTGCATTAAAGATTTGGCATCACAATCTCTATAAGGTTCATGTTGATATCTTTTTTGAACATAAGAGCCTACAGTATGTGTTTACTCAGAAAGAGCTAAATCTCAGGCAAAGAAGGTGGTTTGAGTTACTGAAGGACTACGATATAAGTCTCCATTACTATCCAGGTAAAGTTAAAGTAGTTAATGATTCTCTTAGTAGGTTGTCTATTGAGAGTCTAGCTCATGTGGATGAAGATAAGTGGTAGTTGGTAAAGGACATTCACCATTTGGATAACCTTGGAGTACGTCTCATATACTCTAGGGATGGTGGTGTATTTATACATCAGTTATTGCAGTCGTCCCTTGTTGTTGAGATAAAGGAAAAACAAATATTGGATCCTCATTTGATGAAGATTTAGGGGAATGTGGGTTAGCAAAAGGTTGTGATTTTTTCATTGGTGGTGATGGTATCTTGAGGTACCAAGGTAGGCTATGTGTTCCCAATGTGGATGGATTGGAGAAAAAGACTTTTCCCAAAGCTCATGGATCTTGTTATGCTACTCATCCCGGTTCCATGAAGATGTATCATGATCTTAAGGAGTTTTATTGGTGGAATATTATGAAATGAGATATGGCTAAGTGTACGGTGTGTCAACAAGTAAAAGTTGAGCACATGAGACCCGAGGTTTTGTACTAAGATATTAAGTTTCTTGAATTGAAGTGAGAAGTGATTAATATTGATTTCATTATCGGTCTTCCTCGGTCTCGGAATTAATGTGATTCTATTTGGGTCATTTTGGATAGAATGACCAAGTCCACTTACTTTTTGCCGGTAAGGACTAATTATTTGGTAGAGGATTATGCTCAGTTGTATCTTGTAGAGATTGTAAAGTTGGATGGTGCTCCGGTTTCTATCATCTGGATCATGGTACTCCATTCTCATCTTATTTTTGGTGATCATTTCAGAAAGGCTTAGGAACTAATGTGTGCCTTAGTACCGCTTTCCACCCGCAGTCGGATGGACAAGCGAAGAGGAACATTTAGACATTGGAAGACATATTTCGTGCATGTGTTATTGGATATGGTAATAGTTGGTATGACCATTTGCCTTTGATTGAATTTTCCTATAAAATAGTTACCACTCTAGCATTGGTATGGCTCCTTTTGAGGCATTGAATAGAAGGAGATTTAGTTCTCCTATTGGGTGGTATGAAGTTGGTGAGGGTAAGTTGTTTATCCCTAATTTGGTTCACCAAGCCTTGGAGAAGGTGAAGGTAATTCGTGATAGGAGCTGTTCAAAGTCGCCAAAAGTCCTATATGGATATGAGACGTAGGGAGTTGGAGTTCAATGTTGGCGATTGGGTATTCTTGAAGGTTTCCCCAGGAAAGGATCAATGTGGTTTGGTAAGAAGGGGAAACTTAGTCCCCAATATGTTTGTCCATATTTGATTTTAAAAAGGGTTGGAAATGTTGCCTATGATTTGGAGTTGCCTCCTAGTTTGAGCTCCACTCATCCACTTTTCCATGTCTCTATGTTGAGAAAGTATGTAGGTGATCCTTTATCAGTTGTTCCTTTGGAGGGGTTTGGTATCTTGGATTCCTTATCATATGAGGTAGTTCTGTTTGAGATCTTAGACAGTCAAGTTCATCGGCTGCGAACAAAGGATGTGGCTTTGGTAAAGGTTCTCTGGAGAAACCATAAGATTGAAAAAGCTACTTGGGAGACGGAAGAGGACATGAAGTCCAAATATCCGCATTTATTTTCAATCTTGAAAACTTGTGCTTGAGGTATATGTTGATCTTTCTATCTTTGTTGTATGTGTTTGTTTTCTAACTTGGTTAAAGGTTAGTTTGGTGTCTATTAATTTGCTAACTCAGGCCTTGTGCTTTCCTTACCCTTCATTCGAGGATGAATGATCCAAATGGGGGAGAATTGAAGCATCTCGACTTTTGACCCTTAGAAAAATTCCTGAGTTTTAGTTTCTGGACAACATACGATTTGAGCATACTTGTCATATGCTAATATATGGTTTATGGCTCCCCAACTGTATGTTTGGCAGTGTAGTTTGATTAGGTTCTATCTAAGGTATGGCTAAGCATCTTATTGGTTATATGATAGGGTACGAGGTGTATGTTGTTTAGTAGTATGATGCCTTAAGTTTGGTCTAGATGATTCTGACCAAGGTACGATTCTAAGGGTACTTCTCATATGTTAGTATACGAGTTAGTCCTAGGTGGTCGTATATTGTTCAGTACAGAGTTCCAAGAGGATGCTAGGGTACGGTTCAGGGGGTTTGGCCGTACTCTCATGCGAGCAAGTTTTTAGCTTTTAAGCTGAGGGTATTTCAGATATTTCCCACCCCAAAGTCCTTAAGTCCCCACATTTTATGAGATGTTGTGGCCTCTTATAACACACATTGGAGGACCAAACATTCCAAAAACACACTCTCTCTCGCTTAAAGATTGGGACTAGGGTTTCTACAAGCATTCATCTAAAGGATCAAGAGTCAAGTTTCTCTTCATGAATCTTCATAAATAAGGTATGTGACTCTTCCCTCATTGTTAGTTCATAAATATCATGCGTTTTAAACTGTGATTATGATTCTTAAATGGTGATTTTGAAAACCAAAATTGAGGGTTTTGTTGGATAGGGTGCAGAACTATTTACTCTTGGTTTAACTTATGTTTATATATATTTTTGGTGATGATTTGCACATGTGGGTGCTTGGTAATTGTGGTTTAATAAATGGGTCATGAATAACCCTAAACTTGATAATTTTTCTTTGGTTTTGGACTTGGAAAAGATATGCCCTCAAGGTATTTGTGAAAATGTCTAAGAGAAATAGCTAGTCACATGTCAATGGTGTTTTGAACTAAGGCATTAGCATAATGAATATGAATGGTTGGTAAATGGTTTTGTAAAGGCCTTATTGTCCATGTAATGACTTAAGTGATAACCTTGGTGGTTTAATTGGTTAAAAGGGTTTGAGTCCCTAAACATGAAATTCATTTGTCTTTTTAGACAATGGGTTCAATTCCCTAACTTTGAATTGAACTAGTGTATTTGTGAGATGATGGGTTCGAGTCCCAAAGTCAAATGAATGAATGGTTGATTGATAATGGTAATGGCATATTGTATGCTTGCAAGTAGTGTTGGTATGACGATACCAACAAATTGCCTTTGGTAAGTAATTATTTAAATGGTCGCATGTGTGAAATGGTGGTTTTAAATTGGGCTTTAAAGTAGGATGTGTAGCAAGGCCGTGAAAGTGGAGTTCGAAGGACTAACTCCAGAAACTACGCTAGCCAGTGCGAATGTATTTTTGACCCAATGGTTTGAGTCTCGTGAATGAACATATGAAAGAGAGGTTTGAGTCCCCCTTACTACATGTATTAGTGCTTAAGTCACCTTAATTACGCCGGGAGGTTTGAGTCCCCCGTAAAGGCATATACGGTTATAGATATTCTCTGGTCCATGTGGTTACATGCACTAAGGCCCTTTCAACTATGCTACACAGCCTAGGTTAATGATTTCAAAGTTCATGGTAATCTTTTTCTCTATCCCAACATGGTATATCTATATGTATATGTATATGATGTGTTGTATTGGTTGATTGGTTTTGAACTGTTGGCACTATATTATCTTTATCCTTGAGTTACATGCTAGCGCTCTAATCGCTAACCATCTTCACCTTTGTATCCCGATGCGATGTAGGTGTTGGTCATACTACACTTCCTAATTAGTTATTAGACTAGGGGACAACTTGTGGTAACTTGAAGTGGTGAGCTTTCATACTTTGGAAGGCTTCATTTCTTGCTTTGAGTTTTTTATGTATTTATAGTTTAGACTTAGATATTGGTTTTGGCTATTGTCGGGGACATGTCCCAACTGAATTTTCTTGGTTTATTCGTTGAGGCTTTGTATGGACAAACTATGGACTTGGGTACATTGTGGAATGGATACGGTTTTTGTAATTGTGTTATGGTTATTGGTTTGGTATTGGATTGTTTGACTTGTTTAGGTTTTTCATGGACATAAACCTATCCCAAAGTCTTGGAGTTGTTATATACTCTATCTTGTTATATGTTTAGGATTTATCCTACTCAGGGTATATGTTGGTAGGTTGGCCCGCTCCTTGTTAGGCTTGAGATGCCCAATACGACAAGGCCCTGGTTCGGGTCGTGTCATCCTTTCAAGGCTCTTAAGGTAAGAGGTGTACGTCTCCTATGGATGGTCTGAAGTTCATGAAACTTGGTTGTTAGGTCCTGACTTGGTTTACCAATCTATAGAGAAGTTGAAGGTGATTAGAGAAAGACTAAAGATTTCTCAAAGTTGCCAAAATTCTTATGCGGATGTGAGGTAAAGAGAATTGGAGTTTGAGGTAAATGATTGGGTATTCTTATAGTTGTCTCCTATGAAAGGAGTCATGAGATTTGGGAAGAAGGGAAAGTTTAGTCCTTATTATGTTAGTCCATAACAGTTTGTAAGGAGAATTAGGAACATTACTTATGAGTTGGACTTACCTGCAAGTTTGATATCTATTCATCCCGTGTTTCATGTTTCAATGCTGAAAAAGTATGTGGGTGGTCCTTCCTTGATAGTTCCTATTGAGGATGTTGGTGTTGTGGATTCCTTTTCTTATGAGGAAGTCCCGGGTGAGATATTAGATAGGAAAGTTCGATTAACGGCCAAAGATATGGCTTTAGTGAAGGTCCTTTGGAGAAACCAAAAAGTAAAAGAGGCTACATGGGAAGCTGAGGAAGATATGAAGTCCAAATACCTGTTTTTGTTCCTCGGGTTGGATAAAAGTGCTTAAGGTATGAGTTTCGCTTTCCTCTTGTCATTTTCTGAGCCTGTCATTTGATTTTTGTGTATTATTTCTATTCTCGTGCTAAAAGTGTCCTAACTCATCATTTGGGAATGAATGATCCTAAGGAAGGATAATGTAAGACCCTTAAAAATTTTGATCAATTTATTTTTGACCTTTCTGCATTAGTAATATTGATTTTGACTTGAATTGTGTTTAGGATTGTTTAAAGGGTAATTGGGGAAAATTTTGAAATTTTTGGAAGGGGTGTAAGGTCATTTTCGGACCCTGAGGCAGTGAGGGTCTACGAAATCACCATATCATAAAAGCTACCCTCAGTGATATGACCGTGTCATAGAGGCTAACCTCCACGATATCAGTGTAGCACGGAGGATAGTCTCCATGATATTGGTGTGCCTTACCAAGGTAAAAATTTCATGCAGTTCTATTTTTATTCACATGGGAAGAGGGGCTTTTGGTCTTTTTACCCATTGTACGACTTTTAAACATAAAATAATCTCATTCCCATTAGTTTTCAAAGATCAAATCCCCCTATTTCATTCTCAAACACAAAACCTAAGAACATTCAAAAGTTTCACTATGCATTCATCATCCGGGGCCAAACTTCAAACTAACTTTAAATTCTTATGTGTTTCAGGCATATATCTCTTTCCTAAATTAATTTTATACAAAAAATATGTCTAATTATGGTCTATGTGGTTTCATTGTTGGGTTTTGAATATGGGTTGAGGGATTTGAAATGGTTGTTACATGAATTGAATTCGCATGGTTTTGAATTGGTTGTTTATGCTTTATTCTTATGATTTTGAACTAAATAAATGCATGGGTCTGAGAATAGGAACGGGAAACATGGGTTTCCCCAAATTTTATGGTTCAATGGTTTGGAATTATCTTTAACCTCAACCCAACTTATGAAATTGGTTTTGAAACATCGACATATACGTAATCTACTTTACTTTTGGAAACTTGCATTGCATAAAAGTTTAATGGAACACAAATTGGTTTTGAAAAGGCGTTGATGGCCATAGGTTGTTTTTAAATTGCAAACCTTGGAGACAATTTGGCTAATTGGTTTTGGTATGGCATAATGGAATTGGATAGCAAGCTTAACTTTATTTGGTATGACGATACCAACGGTAAAGGCCTAACTAATAGACTCCTTGGTTAATGGATGGAAATGTGTGTCAATGGTTATCATTTGGGCATAAAGAGGGTTATGTAGATTGCCGTAGAAGGTGGAGGATCCGGGGTGATCGATACTATAAACCATGTTCGCCTTTTCATTCTCATTGATTGTCCAAGTCATTTATTTTTTTGCATTGTTTACTTTACTTTAGTTTTCAAATTCCAAACTCATTTGATTTCCTTTGCACCGCTTTAATCTCAATATTGAACTAGAATTGGATAGCTGCTTAACACCAGTCCCTGTGGGATTGATACTTGGTTTCTAAAATACTACCGTGGGGGTCTTTATGACTGTGTGAATATTTCACACATTATATCACCAGTCCCTGTGGGATTGATACTTGGTTTCTAAAAGACTGACGTGGGGGTCTTTATGACTGTGTGAATATTTCACACATTATATATATATATATATATTTGGAAAGGTTGGAGCCTCGGTGGCTTTGGCCCTTTCTCAAATTTCTTCTATTTATGCGGTTAACACACACTAGGGTCCTCTCAGCAGGGAAGGCTAAACTCATATAGCCCGTGGGCTCCCTTAGGATGGATAGATCTACACAATCTAGGTTAATGGTTTTCAATCTCATGCCTAAACCTTGTTCTTTATCCTGGCATCTTATATATATGTATATACAATGTGTGCATGTGGTCTAGTTTGGGTTAGGACATGGCATTATCTTATCCCTATTTTGAGTTACATGCCAGTATTTATCATAATGACCGTCTTAGGACACTACATTATTTCATAATATAGGGTCCAAAGACACTTCTTTTTCCTCTGTGCAGTGCTAGGTGGATTTGCACGTTCGTTGAGCCGCCGAAGAGTGGTGAGCCTCCATCCTTCGAACTGCCTTATAATTTTCATATTCTTTTATTTTGACTCAGTACTTTTGGATTCTTTTGGTCATGATTGAGGGCATGTCCCGACCTGCTTGGTATTTTGGTTTTAGAGGCTGTAGTAGATATATGTGGGTTGGTTAGTTATTGTTTTGACTCTGAGTTTCATTGAGTCATTCATTCATTGTTTTTATTATAATTATTATTGTGCTCTTGAGGTTGGGTTAAAGAGGTGGTCTCCGATCCATGGTGGACTTGAGGTACCCATCACGGCCAAGCCCTGGTTCGGTTCGTGACATAACCACTATTAGATTTCACGTTTAATGCTAAGCTAGTTGATAAAAAAGCCTCTCGTCATGAATTAAACGACACTATGCTCCAGTAGAACACAACCAGGCCAATATAGCATTTGGGCCAAAAAGATTGAACTAGAATTAATAGGGGTCGCGGAATGCAGGCCCCCTCTACCACAAATTATGACGTAGGCTCGACCACTTGGGCTGACCTTGGATGGCACCCTTCCAAAGTGTAATGAAAGTCACCAGCCTAGGCCATGGGCCTTATTGTCCATTAACCCCATCCAGGTAAGTATGTTGTCCATTCCTACTTGGCCCGTCATTATACTTCCTTATTAGTTATTCATCTTCTCTATTTGCTGGTGTGGGACTAAACTGGTTTACTTCTCTCGTTCGCCATATTGCCATGTTACTCACCTCTAGTATACAATATTCAGAATGTTGGAACTTCTTATGTTCCTCCTTATAGGATGCAAGGTCTTCTACTATCGCCCTTTCTTTTTTATTACATATGTGATGTCGACTGTCGAATTCAGACAAAAGCAGTAACCATATTGTGGTCCTTTTTGTTATAGCGTTATGTTAAGGATATCGAGGTTGATTGGTTGTCTATCTAGGTGAGTATCGAACATGGTCTCTTCTTGTGAAAGCATTCCTTCCAAATAAAATGTTTTGAGGCCCAATCGTTGGCCAACTTCACAACAAGGAATGCAAATCTTTTTAAATTGTTGAACGAATTAGTTAACTTAAATTTGCTAATCTATCACAAGGACTGCCGTCTCAGCCAACAATATATAAGAGATGAACATACCATATGAACTTAAAAGTACTCCTACTTAAGATATGAACTACAAGTACAGATTACAAACTAAAATTTCTCAATGATTAGTTCTCACAAACTATCATTACTTCCTGTCAATATGTCTGTAAATATGATTTAATTAAGACTTCCAGAATTCCATATGACTGTTTTTTTAACTTCTTTATATGTGAACCTAGGATTAGTATATCTAATAAGTTCTTCAATACTTTGTAGCCTGGTATATTTGGTTCAAGAAAGAAATATTATGCATAATTGCACTGATTAGCTGCAAAATACTACAAGCAAGTTCGAGTAAGTGCCTTGTTAAAACTATTTTTCGAATGATTATAATAAGCAACTGTTTGAATTATATTTACAGTGGCTGCAAACTCGAAAATGCGATACAATATTACAGTTTTGCTTATTGTTATTTGTCTTTACCCATTTTATGAAACTAATTCTAGGCCTATGTGCTCAGCCAAGGGTCTTTTGAAAAGTACTTCTCTACTTAAATGGTAAGGGTAAAGTCTGCCTACACAGACGCTCCCCAGATCCTACTTGTGGGATTACACTGGGTTTGTTGTTGTTGTTGCCGTCCATCCATTTGGCAAACTCCACCCATCAGCTAGTTTAAGTCTTTAATTAACTACTTTTTTATCCTAGTTTTGCATTCCATGTTCTTTATAATTAACTTGAATGCCTAGCGACACGCAAATATTGGAATGAAGTTGGTATGATCAATGAAATTGAAAAAAATCATTAACTGCAATAATCGATGGAACATTTGGTTGCATTTCCTTTTTATCCCTGGAACATTTGGTTGACCTAAAATCACTACTACCATGATAATATAAATGATGATATTCTCATGTCTTTACCCTATAGAAGAGCCTTGGTATATATGCAGTAATCGAGCTAACGAATGGAAAGACCAATAAGTTTGATGAATATCATAGGACGTGAGAATGTGAAATGGAAACCTCCGGAAAATGAACATAAACTCAATATTGATGGGTATTTTAACCACAAAAATAAACTGGGAGGTGCAGGGGATGTTATTCGTGATCATAAGGGTAACCGGGTAACCGGATATAGTGCAAAGATAATCATTAATTCTGCCAAAAGTACTAAATTGTTATCGTTGTCATACGGACTTTGTTTAGCTGGAAAACTGCAGGTCAGACATATGGAAATTGCTACAGATTCTCTTGAGGGATTAAGTTCTACAAAACGAACAAGAAGCTAATACGTATAAATATTTTACTTCAGAATGCAGGGAGCTACTTCATAGGAAGAGAACCCCCAAATCAAGCTGCATGAGTACAGAGAACAAAACATGATAGCAAGTCTGACTTGCTAGCAAAACATACATGGCCTTGTTATGGAAGAATGTTGTTTTTTGGTGGAATGGATAGTTCCCCATGTTTGTTTGAAAGATTCTAGAAGCGAAAAAGGAAGGAACTACTTTTGCAAGACATATATATAGAGTTTTTATCTTATATGGAGTGTAACCTAATGAATAGGCAAACTCTATCTTGCGCTAGCCAATATGAAGCCACTTATGTTTGTGATGAAGCAAAATATATTATACTAAGAAATAACGCCTTTTTAATCCAATGAGAATAAACATGAATATTGCTAAAGGATTGGATAATTCAATGACTTTTATTAAGGAAATCACAATTGAGAACCTGAATTTTGTAGTAAACAAGTAATGGATTTGTACAACTTGAAGCTTAAAAAAGTTATTTTAAATGTTCTTTTCAGTGCTAAAAATTGAGATAACTAGATGATGAAAATTTGAAAAAAATATTGCATTAACATTTGAATTTATAAAACACAAGTCACTTTGATTTGATACTTTATATATTTATCTAATTAATAGTGCTGAGAAATATTATACAATTAGCTGATAATTTTTTAGTCGATACTAATCAGATAAAAAGATTTGATTCTTTTCAAATGCTTATAAAACAATATGAACAGTTGCCTTAACAAAAAAAGTTTATCTAATTTAAAGTTGATAAAATTGAGATATATATTTGGTATTAGAAGTATGAAACCAACCTGAGACTTGCTGGTAGAATGCGATTGTAGTCAAGTCAAAACCCCAATGCAAGTCCAATTACCAAACCAGGATATAATTAGGGTTAATATCTCATAATGATTACTCAACTAAGAATTATTATCTCAATTTTCTTCAATGAAAGTGACTTTATAAGATAACAACTATTAATTAAGTGACCAAAGGTTAGGAGGAAGAACTGTCCAACTTACACCACCAGAGAGGTTTCATACATTATATTCGAATTAAAATGTGTTTTTGACTTTAAGTAGTGTTTAAGGATGGTTATTAACACTATGATTACAAAAGCTAAAACTATAGTGTCATCTCTGCTATTTGCTAAAGGTGTTTCAGGCCAGTAGCACTAGGGCAAAAATAATGAACTAGAATTGGTAGGGCCCGTGCAAACACAGACTCCCTCTACCACAAATTATGACATTGGCTCGGACACTTGAGCTGACCATAAACAGGCACCCTTCTAATGTGCAATGAAAGTCACTAGCCTAGGCTATAGGCCTTATTGATCACTCATTGACGCTATCAAGGTAAGTACGTTGTCGATTCCTACTTGGTCCATTATTATACTTCCTTATTAGTTATTCCTCTTGTCCATTTTCTAATGTGGGACTAAACTGATTTGCTTCTCTCATTCGCCACGTTGCCAGGTTACTCACCCCTTGTATACAATATTCAAAATATTGGAATTTCTGTGCTAATCTTTTTCATTGTTTAATGAATAGATTAGTTAATGAAAACCAAAACTAAATTAGCTAATTATCAAAAGGATTGTAGTCTTAGCCAACTATAAGAGATAAACACATACCATAAAAATTAAAAAGTACTCCCCTTTTAAGATATGAACTACAAGCACAGATTATAAACTAACATTTCTTTATGATTAGTCCTCACAAACTATTATTGCTTCCTGTCAATTTTCTATAAATATGATTTAATTAAGACTTTCGGAATTTCACACGACTGTTTTTAACTGATTTATATATGAACCTAGGATTATAAAGTCTAATGTGTTCTTCAATACTTTGTAGCTTGGCATATTTCATATTTGGCCAAAAAGAAAAACTAGGCATCTTTGCATTGACTAGTTGCAAAAGACTACGACCAAGTTCCAGTAAGTGCATTGTTAAAACTTTTGTTTTACAATGGTTATAAAAAGCTACTGTTAGAATTATTTTTACAATAGCCTTAAACTCAAAAATGTGATATAATACTGAAGTTCTGTTTATTGTTATTTCTCTTTACCCATTTCATGAAATTGATTCTAGGCCTATATGCTTGAGTTGAGGGTCATTTGAAAACAACTTCTCTATCTACACGAGGTAAAGGTAAAGTCCGCGTACAACTCTACCCTTTCCAGATTCCACTTATGGAATGTCACAAGTATGCTATATATTGTTGTTTACCATGTGTAAATGTTGGCAAATTAATCATGCTCTTTAAGGTCTTGCGCAAACTCCACCTGTCTAGTTAAATTCTTTAATTAACTACTTTTTATCCTAATTTTGCAATCCATATTCTTTATTATTAACTTGAATGCCTAGCTGCACGCAAATATTGGGATGAAGTTGGCATGATCAATGGAATTGAAAAAAAAAATCATTTACTCCAACGATCAAGATCGGCTTAACCAATGTAGGAAAATAGCCATACAAGATCAACAACTTAACAGAAATGGAAGTTGTCATTCCTTTTTTTAATCTGTGGAACCTTTGGTTGGCCCAAAATCTTAACTATCACGAATACGAAAGATGATATACCAATGTCTTTACCCTATGTAAGAGCCTTGGAATATATCCACCTAACGAATGAAAAGATCAATAAGTTAGCCTTGAAATATATCCATCTAACGAATGAAAAGATCAATAAATCCGATGAATACCAAAGAACGTGAGAATGTGAAATGGAAACCTCCGAAAAATGTACATAAACTCAATATTGAGGGGTCTTTTAACTACAAAAATAAACTGGGAGGTGCAGGAGGTATTATCCGTCGTCATAAGGGTAACTGGATCAGTTCCCTCATGTTTAATTTGTTTCGAGGATGCTGAAAGCAGATAAGAAGCAACTACTTTTGCTAGACACAGATCCTTATATAAAGTGTAACCTAACAAATAGGCAGACTCTAACTTGTGCTAACAAATATGAGGCACTTATGTTTGTAATGATGTATACTATACAGAACTGGCCTAATATACCCTTCGAGTGTTGAAAATGATTCTAAATATAAAATTTACACAAATAACCAAACTTAAGGACCATTATTTAAGAAAATCTCATATCTTTTAAAATATTTCATTATATACCACTTTTTGGATATTTACCCTTGATACATATTTGATACAAGAATAATCACAGATATGAACTTAAGAGAGTGCGTGTTGGACCCGAGACTTGGTGGATGCAAATGAAGTGTAAAGGAGCACCTAAATGGACACCAAAACCATCCATACATAGCACTCCAAGGGCGCCTACTTGAAGCCATTCATTAAAGGGCCTTTTTGGTTATTTCACCTTACTTTTGTAATAAGTCTATAAATAGACTAGTTTAGGTCTTTAGTTCTTTGGTTGATGATTATTGTAAGTCTTGAACTTTTGAAACACCAAGTCCTCTCTCCTTGAGGCACAAAACCAAAATTTGTAACTAGGATAGCATTCAAGGGTGGAATCTCTTGTGATTACTGGTTTGTTAGAAACGTTGGTGCTTGAGTGGTGGACTCCGCTCTTGTATCATCGTAAGAACTTGCTGCTTGTTAACGTGTTTTGTAGGGGTTTTAGAGTTTAATAAACTCTTTAGTTACTACTTTACATGTTTCCCTTGTGTCAAGTTATCTATCTTCTTTATCATTAAGTTTGTGTTTGCTTCCTTGTGTAGTTTTCTGTCTTGCTTGTTACAGATTTTTGCGTGTCACTTGTGGACTGTTTTGTGCTCATTTAGATACCGTTTGGTAGCAAAGCCATCATTTATTTCGTTCCCACGAGATCAATCTTGGGTTTGTTCACTCAAAAATAAAAAAAAAGTGTTGAAAAAAATCTGAAAAACTCAAAATAGTAATCTGTCCACGTTTTTGTGTTTAGGCCAAAATTTGAAGCCTAGTTTTCTTGTGATTTTTGTGTGTGTTTTGTGTTCTAGTTTTAGATATTTGTTTCCTAACACTAAAAGAGGTGTCTAAGTTCGAAAATCTCACAAAAAGAGTTGTGTTCTTGAGTTAGGTGTTCTTGGCCAAGAAAGTTGTTGTTCTTGTTGTTGTCTTGGCCAAGATTTGTTCTTTGAGTCTAGATCTAGGTATATTTTGTGAGTCTTGACTATTATTAGTATTGGTTTGTTCTTCCCTAACACTAATAGAGTCAAGATATAAGTTGAATTCCTACTTGTATTGTTGTTATGCGGATTCAAAAGTTGGGCCGAATTGTTGTTGGCGTTGTTGTGGTGGATTCAACATTTGAACGTTTAAAGATGTGTTGTTGGTATTGTGGTTGTGGATTTATGTTGAAAGAGGTGTTTTTGTTGTTGGGAGGTTCAACTTGAACCTTGGTCTTCAAATCTTGTTGAAGGTTCTTGGTGTTCTTGGCCAATATTCATGTCTTGAGACAAGAAGAACCTTCAATAAGTAGTGTTTGATCTTAAGACCAAGTGAAAGAGTGTAGTCTTCTTGTTTATCTTGAAACAAGTTCCAAGACTATACCCAAGTAGTAAGGGACAAAGAGGGCTTTCAAAAATACTAGTTACCAAAAGGGAGTAAGAGGACTTTTCAAGACTAACCAAAAGAGGAAAGAGCTAATCACCCTTTAAAAAAGTGTTTTACCCAAAAGGTGCAAAGAAAGTCAACCTATTTTGAATGTGGAAAAGTCTCTAAAACTTGTGTATTTACCCTCCAAAACCAAATTCACTCTTCCACAAGTTGGAACTAAATTTTTCAAATTCCATAACCATTCCAGGACTTCCACATCACTATCCGAACCAATCAAAGGCTGCCATGTCACCTCTTTGTACAACTAACTTATTTGTGTTTTGTAGGTAATTTTTGGCTACAATGGATAACAATGCTCTTAGTGCTATTTTGGCCGGGATTGAAACTCTTTCCCATGAAGTGGCTAGAATGAATGTGGGTCTTGATAGATTAGGCCCGAATATGACATCGTTTGGTGAGAAATTAGATCATTTAGAGAGTAGAAGAAACTCTCGTGCTTCTACTCCCAAAACTTTACATCCAACGATAAATCGTCCAAGACCACCACAAAATGCCATAATCCAAGTTTCCAATTATCCTCAAAACCGAGACTTAAGTAGGCCACCTCCCTCATAAATTGATAAAGTCTAACAAGAAGGACTTGGAAGCCAAATTCCTCCACCAAAACCAAATTCTCATATCCAAGATCCAAAATTAAACTCTCCTATCCAAGCTCCAAAACTGAACTCTCCCATTCAATCTCTACAACCGAAGATCCACTTCACTAAATCAATCCTCTCAATCAAAGCTCCAGTTTTTCAAAGCCGAAATATCCACGTAGAGGTATATGGTAAAGAGGAATATGAATGATATGGAGTCTATGATGAGCCTTATATAATGGAAGAAGAGTTTAAAGTAATACATACGGATCAAAGGGGATACCGAGGGTATGAAGGAAGAGTTAGTCAATGGGATCGACAAGGAACCTGTCACAAAGTGGAGATATAGGAATTGAAACGGATAAGATTGAAGAAAAATCTCAAGATGGAGAGGAAGACGAGGTTTAAAATGAAGAAGTTGGCCGAGACTTGTGTTGATAAGATGCTGTGTTCCTCATGTTCTTTGTAAACTGTTTTGGGGCCATGTCATGTTTTGCGGGCTGTTTTGAGTGGTTTATTTTGAAGTGTCCAACTGAGCGAGGTGAAGCCGTGCATTTATGGGAAAATTTCTCTCAAGATGGAGAGGATGATACAAGAATAATCACGGATATGAACTTAAGAGAGTGCGTGTTGGACCCGAGACTTGGTGGATGCAAATAAAGTGTAAAAGAGCACCTAAATGGACACCAAAACCATCCATACATAGCACTCCTAGGGCGCCCACTTGAAGCCATTCATTAAAGGGCCTTTTTGGTCATTTCACCTTACTTTTGTAATAAGTCTATAAATAGACTAGTTTAGGTCTTTAGTTATTTTGTTGATGATTATTGTAAATCTTGAACTTTTGAAACACTAATTCCTCTCTCCTTGAGGCATAAAACCAAAACTTGTAACTAGGATAGGATTCAAGGGTGGAATCTCTTGTGATTTCTTGTTTGTTAGAAATGTTGGTGCTTGAGTGGTGGACTTGTATCGTCGTAAGAACTTGGTGCTTGTTAACGTGTTTTGTAGGGGTTTTAGAGTTTAATAAACTCTTTAGTTACTACTTTACATGTTTCCCTTGTGTCAAGTTATTTATCTTCTTTATCATTAAGTTTGTGTTTGTTTCCTTGTGTTGTTTTGTGTCTTGCTTGTTACGGGTATTTGCGGGTCACTTGTGGACTGTTTTGTGCTCATTTAGATATCGTTTGGTATCAATATTGCCTCTCTCCCAAAGCCACACAACGGCCATATTTTCAGCCCCAGATCACTCCATTCTATTTTTCACCCCAAAATAATTAATAACTTTTCTCTAATTTTAAGTTTTAATCACTTATTTTCATCCTCCATCTACTGTAAATGTCATTCAAGTCAATTTGGTAAAACAAAAATATCATTTTTTTGAGAGGTGAGTTGAATGTTGAAGTCGATTTTAAGAAAGATTATTTTACCTTAGTTTCAAAACACATCTATTATGTCTTTTCTTTATAACTTTCGATGATTTACCATCATTCAATTTGGGTGTACCCAAATTGATAAGAACATTGTTGGTTCTTCAAGTGATGAAGTAGTGTATTTTATTCTGGATACTTTTAATAACATTTTTGAAAAAAAATTCAAAAATAGATGAAAACACTGTAATGAACCCAAAAGATGAAGAAGCTTCTAGAAGATTATGTTGTTCGAACTGGAAAAATAGATATGCAAACCATTGAGGAGGACGATACGGGAAAAATACACAATTCCCCCTCAAGAGAACTTCTAAATTTTCACTTGATACATATGACATTTTGCTAAGATCTGAATACATTTGATACTTTATGTTAGATGATACATCTGATTCATTTTTTAGTTGATACTTTTGTCCCTATTTAAGGATTTTTGATGATTTATCCTTCGTATTATTATTTGTTGCATTTGATACATTTAGAGTCTGTTAACTGAATTTATGCTTTACATATTTGATACATTTGGATAGCAGATGCTCACTACCATACGTAAACTCATTATACATATGTTTTAATACTTTTTGATATTTGTATATGTATCAACATAGTTGTTTTATACATTTGACACATATCAAAGTATCGTATACTGTTTTGTGTCTAGCCTATCTTGTTTAATTTGATAATTCTATAGAATATCGGCTTGGGATTACGGACTATTTGTGGCTTCTTTGCTGAATATTTAAGTGATGGAATTGAGATACCTGCTTCAGAATTAGACATCGTGCTTCATCGAATCAGATATGCATCACTGTTATGGAATTATGGATAGAACAAGGCGATGAATAAATATGTCAGCGACAATCAAGATCCGCCTAAGTCTAAACGCACATACGTTCCATCATATGTTCAAGATTTGGTAGATACTTAGTAGTTGTGTACTGATGGTTATGTTCTGATATTGAGTAAATATTAAGTAGGCGTGTTCTAATAGAATTTTATGATGGGATTGTGGTTGCTTGTGTTTTCATTTTCTTTTTTATTGGACAAGTAACTGTTGATTGTGTCATTTTAATTAATGACACATATTACTTGGTTTATTATAATATTTTCACAGTCTTATGTATTATTATGTTTTCACTGTTTTATGTATTATGAGTCACTTTTTTTTGTAGTTTGCCAGTTACTTGAATGATATGTATCAAACATATTTATCATTAAAATTTCAGTTGTTTTGACAAGGGAAGTGCTTAAATTATATGTATCAAATAGTATGAATCATTACACAATCTTAAAACCGCAATTTCATATCTATAAGCATGTGACTATTATTCGTATTGAAAACTCTGTGAATCTATAAACACAACCTTAGTAATAAATGTATCAAACAAATATGTCTAAAACAATGATTCATATAGAAAATTTTTATTTTTTGACATGTGTATTATTAAAATATAAGATTTTTTCTGATTCAAATGTGTGTAAACATACATTAAAAGTTCAGTTTTTTTTCGACAAGGTAGGTGATTGAATGATATGTATCAAACAATTGGATCATTACACATCCTTAAGCGATAATGTCATATCTATAAATACATAACTATTATTTGTATTAAAAACTGTGAAACTATAAACACATCTTAATTATAATTGTATCAAATAAATATGTCGAAAATAATAATTTATGTAGAAAAAAATGAATCATATTAATATATTAAGAAAATTACAAAGATACAAATGTATTAGAACAGTGTTTGATGTATCAAATAAACATATCAAAAAATTAGCAAAGAAGTAGATTTTGAGTCCAATTTTATCGAAAAAAGCTTCACGCTAATATCATTATGAATTTTCATTGTTGTTCCTTTGAATGATGCACTTTTCATGAATGTTTTCCAAAGATTCATCAATCTAAAGTTGAATAGATATTGCAGTCATTAAATCTCTGTAAGATAATTTTTCGTGAATCACAATCCCGTTAACTTTATATGAGTTGTGTCTGTTCTTAGAAATCCAAACACCCAAATTTTGTAGCAACACAGAGATAATTGACATTGATAATGTTTTTAAGGTTTGATGATGAAGGAAAAAAATGAGATGAAAAAATTGTATAAAAATTATAGTTTTGAATCAACATAGATTTGAAAAATGAATGTTTAGATTTTTCTGTGCGTTGCTTACTTTTTTTTCGTACTTTTAAAATCGTAGAAATGTGATTTATTCCCCAACTTAAGGAGATTTTGTTGTCTCCTTATTTGACTAATAGAATTTTTCAAATGTATTAAATCAAATATGATCAAGGTTAAATATATGTATCAAAATATATTAAGTATGGTATATTATGTAAATAGACAAGGTTGTGATAAAAAATGTTCTTAGCACCTTAATGTATGCAATTTATGTAAGTTGCCCCTAAAATACCCTCCTTCCACCTTTGGGCTCTAAAATATCTTTCCATCCATCTATTTTGCTCTATGTTACCCTCTCCCTTAAGAGAATTTTTTTTAAAAATAATTAATATTTTCATTTAATATGTGACAGTTTTTTATTGGTTGGAATTTAATTAGTGAAAAATTAATAATCCCTAAATCCAATCGGATCTCACTTTAAATAAACCCACCCAGCAACCCAAATTCAACCCAGGGACCCAATGTGTTAAAAGGAGTTTTCTATCTATTTTCTCTTTTAGCGTGAATGTTGGTGAATGGTAAGCAACGTTATTCAATATTAATTGCTCATTTTTCTTCTTCTTCCCTATTATCTACATTGAAATATATTTCTCTATAAAAGAAAGCTCTCTATTTTAGCGAATTCCGAGTTTAACTTACTTACGAAAAGGAATTAAGCTAGACTAACAACTTATTTCATCGTTATTAGAGGTTGAACACAAAGTTCCTCAGATTTTTGGTTTTGCCGACAAACCTATTTAACAAAAAGACAAACAAGAAATATTGGTCGATGATCAAGGAGCTAGCATTCTTACTGTCTATCAACATTCATGTTGAAAGAGAAAATAGAGAGAAAACTCCATTTAATATGCTGGCCCGCTGGATTGAATTTGGATCATTGAGTCAGGTTACTTAAAATGGGATTCAGATTGGGTTTAGAAATTATTAAGCTTTTAATTAATTAAATTTCAACCAATAAGAAACCGCCACATATTAAATAAAAATATTAATTATTTTAAAAAAAATAAAAAATTACACATCATAGATTGTCAGACCCCGTAAAATTTTAATAATTTTATTTTTGATCCTCTAGCATTTGTAATGTCAATTTTTGACTTGAATTATATTTAGGAATGTTAAAAGGGTATTTTAAAAAAAAAATTGAAATTTTTGGAGGGGTTCGGGGTCATTTGGGGACTCTCAGATAGTGAGCCTCGATGATATTAGCGTGCCGTCGAGGTTAACCTTCATGATAAAGGTGTGGCACAGAGGCTACCCTCTGTGATAGCGGCGTGCCACGCTGTTGATTTAATTTTGTCCAATTTTTATTTTTTTCACTTAAGGTGAGGGGCTTTTGGTCTTTTGGTCTTTTTACCCCTTATACGACTTATAAACACAAGATAACTCTTTCCTTTCAGTTTTTAAAGATCAAAACACAATTCATTCTCTCTTAATCTCGAAACCCAAGAAAGCTCAAGGGTTTTTCAAAAAATCACTACTCCAGGCTCCAAACTTTAAATTCTCTTCAAATTGTTCTATATTTCAGGCATTTTGCTCATCTCTAACTTATATTTTTACATATGGCATAAATTGATTAGATACTCATGTGATTTAAATTGTGGATTTGAGATTGGGTTGAGGACTTTTGGTTGTTTTTACTTGAATTTCTTGTCTCATGTTTTAAATTCATTATTCATGTTTTAAATTAATATTTTTGGGACTGAATTGGTACATTGGTTAATGGGTGGAATGGGTGACATGGTTTTCCCAGATTGATGAAATTTTGACTTAATCATGGTATTAACCTCAACCCACTTTGTAAACTTGGTTTTGAATATATATAATTGCACGATTTAACTTATCTTTTGAACCCATTTCATTTCATTAAAGGAATAATGGAAAATAATGAATTTTGGGTAGCCTTGGTGGCAATGTATTGGATTTTAAATCAGAACTTAGGAGCCAATTTTATTATATGGATTGGTTTGTCATAATTATATTAGCTTTCAAGCATATTAGTACAACGATACCAAGTGGTAAATGCCTGAATGAATGACTCCTTGGTTAATGGTTGGTTATGTGTAAATTATTTAAATATGGGTTTAAAGAAAATGTTGGATGGATGAAAAATTGTGTCCTGGTAAGGAAGTTCTTAGGGTTATCGCAAAGATGGGGACACCATTGAATAACTTCACAGCTAACTTCCTAGGCGGTTGTTTGTATACTAAACAACATTCTTTTGAATGTTGGGCCGATGGTGATTTTAGACATGAGGCACTTCAAGAATTAGTTTACTGTGAAGTTGTAGATCCTGAGGGGATCGACACTGGAAACCATGTATGCCGGCATTGGGAGGGTCCATGTGACCGTATGCTTGGTGCACACATTATCTATATTTTGGGAGGGCTATGACCTTGATGTCTTTATCCTTTTCGAGGTTGTTCCTCAGTTTTTGTGGCTAACACATACTTAGGACTTTCCAGCAGGGAGAGCTGGACCCATATACCCCATGGGTGCCTTAAGGATGGAGCGAGCCACACAATTCAGGTTAATGTTTTGAACTATCATGTTAATTGACCCTTGTCCCTATCTTGATATCCTATATATATGTATATGAACGTGGTGCATATGTTTATGATTGGATTTTGGTAATTGCATTATTTTATCCCTGTGCCCTGATTTACATGTCAGTTCTTGCCCCACTGACTATCCCTAGATGCTGCATCATTTTATGATATAGGGTTAGAGGGCTTTTTTGTTACTCTTGTGCAGTGCTAGGTGATTTGGTACTCTTGTGGATTTACTGTGAAGTAGTGACCTTTCATCTTTTGGAAGGACCTATTATGTCATTAGGTTTCTTTCATATTTTGAAAATTATGGATTTATTTGGTAATGGTCGGGGGCATGTCCTGACTTAGTTAATATTCTGGTTTTTGAGGCTTTTGTGGAAAAGTGTGGGTTGGGTTATTAGTGTTGACTCTTAGAACTTTCATTTGACTTGTTTATCTTTTTATTACTATCTTGATTGGTGTCATGACCCAAGGCTATCCCCTAGTCATGGAAATAGTGCTTATGATCACAAGTGACCATAAGCTAACCCATGAACTAGTACCTTCTGTGAGCACTAAGTAAAACAGTATTATAATATATGTGCTAAAGATAAGCTGGTGAAATATTGTAAATCTGAATATTGAAATACATATCAAAATATGTTTGAAATATTTGATAGAATACTAGAAATAAAACTATCTATCTAAGCAACTGATAATACTGAAAGAACTGACAGACTGTCTAACTGATATGTCTGAAATCCTCTAAACATCAAGAGGAGTTGATGGGAGAAACCCCCAACTAACTTCGACTGACTGAACATAAGGAAATGCTAAAATAACTGAGATAAACAAATCATGTCCTTGATGGATGAGGACTCATCACTACTGTTGTTGAATAACACTGAGCTGTCTAAGAACAGTTGGGAAACTGTGCATCCCAACCTATGTAATAAGATAATATAGAGCGAAGAAAAGTATGCAGTCAGTACTTTGAATATACTGGTATATGAAATGAGGACTGGCTGAAATGCATGAGAGTACTGAGCATGAATACATGAGCATGTAAGATCTGAGAATGCAAGACCAAGCATAAATATGTTTCTAAAATAATCTATAAACTGAAAGACTAAAATCTGTATGACTGATTAACTGCCAATCTGTACACTTGATCAAGCAAACCTGAACTTAAATACACTGACATAAACCATGTGAGCTATCATGGAGCATAACATCTGACCCACGTTGAGGAGGGCTATTTTATCCTTTCCATAGGAATAGAACCTGAACTGGAGTGATCACTAAACTGAGCCCATATTGGTCAAGGGGGAAACACTCTCTGGTGAGGCCCCTAAAAAACTATGTTGGCACGTAGTTTCTGGAGAAGTAGGATGTGTTGAACCCACACTTCCCACTCGGTGCTAAATCCTACTCCAAACTTAAACACACTGAATTACTAACTGGTGCGTGCACTGATTACAATAATTGATAAGCTCAGGTCATGGTATTCTGAAAATAATAGTGCATACAGATTCTAAGGTGATTATAAATATGTAACTGATAATTCTTAACATGATCATGGTGTTCTGAATATGATATTAAAACCATGGTCTGACTAACTTGTTACTTGAAGAATGGAAATCATGTAAAATACTTAGGTATCGGGTGTTCATAACCCGCCAGCACTGAATGATTATAAAATACAATATCAATCTTGAAATATTGTAGTATGTAATCATGGTTCAAAGATCCCAAAACATAGACATTTCACAAACATATGGGAATCATGAATTTGAACATGGGGTGTCTTAAAAAATGAGAAACAACATGGTTACATGACTAAGATCTCAACTTGATAATAAAACATAAAATTAACTTGAATATAACAAGGGAGATTAAAGATTAAAGTATGAGATAACCTAGCTTTTCATGAAATCATTTGTGGACATGAATTGTAATACCCCGTATGTTTCCAAGCTAGGAAATAAATTAGTTCTCCTACGTATGAAACCTCATATCCTGTGATTCATATTTGAGTACATGATTGACAATGAGTATCCTAGAGATAATATAGCTTATGATGTGTTAAGCATGCTCATGTGAGTCACTCAGAGTAAGGCAAGCTAATAGCTTTTGGATCCATCAAGTTTTAGTGTGTGATTCCGCAAGAGTGACCTTTGAACGAGGATAATTTGATTTATATATGACATTTTGGCATATTTAGACCCACAAATTTGTATATAATTGAATTAGATTTCCAAAGATTCCAATGTTATAAAAATTCGACATCCGAGCAAGAAGTTATGGCCCTGCAAAGTAGGAGTACGAGGCATAAACAATCGCATTTGGCTACTGAAACAAGTGTGTGACAGGTTGTGTGGAGCACACCCTCAAGTGTGCGATAGCATGTGAGACGCACATCTTATCTTATGCAATAGGATGTGTGGCGCACACCTTAGCATGTGGGATGAGGTGTGCGACGCACACTTATGATTTCAGCCATGAAAAACACTTAGTTTTTGAGTTATTTTGAGAATAACTAAGTCTTTTAACACTCCTTACACACGAAATTTATAGCTTCTAATCACATTACAACCCTATTTACATCTTAAGTTCATTATCCAAGAGCACAAGAAGGACAAAAACTACTAGGGTTGCATAATCAAGCTTGAAGGTCCAATCTTTCAACAATTTCATCGCCATTAAGGTATGCATAGTGTTCATCCATGGATTCCTTTCGTTCGTGGAGTTCAAGAATTAATCTTTGATAACAAAATCATGAATGCTTTGTGGTGATATTGTTGTATTCATGTTTTTGTTTGTGGTTGTGTTATAGAGTGGGAATTTGATGAACTTCCAGGAAGATTGTGATTATATAGTTGGAACCCATGAATTTGGGTGGATTAAAGTGGTGTAAGTTTGTGAATACACCTATGCCTTAAAGAGTGCATGTAAGGTGTTTGATAAAATACCTAAGAGACTAGAAATCATGCATTATAGCTAAATTGTGACAAAGTGAAGGATTCATGATAGGCCTCTATGATTCAATGTCATCCATGTTGATAATGTGTATTGTGAATACTGTTGGATTACTCATGAACTAGTCTTATGGAATTATGATATGCTTACTTGAAAATTCCACTCATGTACAAGATGTAGAATACACATGTACTTCATGAAATTGCCCAAGTTATGATATTATGGAATGTGGTTGTAATATGTAATGAGCATGATATTGAAAGCTATGCAAGTATATACATGTTGTATGAAATTCCCTTCCATGAAATAGATTGTTGAGAACCATGCTTCGTATGAAACCCCTTATTTATGATATTGCAGATTATGGACTCTACTCTTATGATAAGTCAGTTATGTGTGTCAGTTTCCTTCCATCGAGTCTTGGGGGTACTTGTACTCAAAAAATATAGTTGTGTGCCTAGAGCCATGTCATGTTTTTAGGATACTCTCTGTCAAGCCATGATCTATAGAAATCAGTCAGTCATGTGACTCAAGAAAACTCTGTAATCTCAGTAGTTTAGTATTCTTAGTAATCTCAGTGCTCAGTAAACTCAGTAATCAAAGTAAATCTCAATAACTTAGTACTCTTAATCAGTCCTCAGAACTCATTATATTCCGTCCGTCATCGGAATCCAGTAAACTCAGTTTTAGCTCCGCTAAATAATACCACTAGTATCGGTTTAATTAATCAGTATCAGTTCAGCAAATCAGTTCAGTTAAGTTATTTAGTTTATCCTAGTTATTCAGTTCAGTGTCTTTCAGATGTGAGTAGGATTCAGCACCAAGCGAACCTAGGGATGGGGGCTCACCCGCTAGAATAGGACTAAGATCTCTATAAGCAATCCCTAAGTTCCAGAACTATATTGCCAGTGTAGGTACGAGATGTCACTCGTAAGATAGGACTGATATACTAAGGGGTCACCCATTAGTATATTTATATATATAGGACTGATCCTAGGACTCACCCACTAGATTAGGACTGACTCCACAGCAGATGTATTTATTGGTGGCACGGTACTGACACCCTTCCAGTCAGGGAAGAGATTGGACTCCATTTAGCTTAGCTTGGGGCATGTCGGTTAGATGAACACATCCCACAGTTTTAGTTATAGAATCAGGGCTTTCAGACACAGTCAACTTAGTTTAGTAGTACAGATTAAGTACTGTTAGATACAGTCAATGCTTATCATTGTAAATAGACTTCAAGATCGCCCATTAGCTAGGACTGATCTCAACTATGATTAATCAGTATCAGAATCATTAGATTTAAAGATCACTCGCTAAATAGGACTGATCTCAGACTAAGTCAAATCATCCTTATTATCAGTATACTCATGATCACCCACTAGATAGGACTGATCTCAGATTTAGTTACTCCAAGTAGAACGGAACTCAAATAGTTCTATCAGAACTTAGATTGTCAAATATAGTCGCTAAGTATCAGTTATATTGATTAGTCCGATCATTACAGTTATATCAGCTATATAAGTTATCATAGCTCACGTTACTAGTATTCAGTTTTAGGACTGTTAGACACAGTCATTCAAACCAATTCTTCATAATTTAAACTGTCAGAAATAGTCAATAATTTATTCAGTACCTCAGTAACAGTAAAGTCATGTCGTCAGCATTCAGACTCAGTAGTCAGCATCATCAGGAATTCAGTTATAGTTATTTATGCATGTATGTATTCTCACGTTCATATAAGTTAGCATTGTTCATGCATATAACCCTTTGAATTTAGCCTACCTCACCCGTATACTCAGTACATTCAGACGTACTGACACATTTGCACTATGGTGCTTTTTCTTATGTTACACCATAGGTTCAAAGGCACGAGCTCCTAATCAACAGTAGCATTCTAGTGTTCAGAGTTTTCAGTGAGTCCTTCTCATTCGAGGATGATAGGATTATTGCTACATTTACTATTCAGTTACTAGATGGAGTTACTTGGAGACATGTTCCTTCAACTCCTTATTCAGTTCAGTTAGAGGCTTTCAGACTAGATGTCAGATTAGATATTCAGATCTTATTGTTTTCAGTATTTATGACTTATTTTGGTGTTGTTATACCTTTTTCAGACATTTTGTTATCAGATGTTTATTCAGTTTGAACCTTATGGCCTCTCATGTTCATGTTTCCGCATTTTATGTATATTATGTTGTATATAGGTACAGATATCATTCATGGGTTAGCTTGTGATCCTTCGGGGTCATGAGCACCGTGTAGCATTTCAGTTCAGAAAATTGGGGTGTTACATGAATAGAGTCAAACTCCTAAAGAAATACATGAATTTAATTCATCTTGAAGATACAAAACTCCATAATAAGATAAAAATCCATTATTTAGTTGAAAAAGAAGATTTTTGGGTTCCATAGGTGAACGAGACCTATGGATGAACATCCCCCATACCTTAATACCTACAATATTGAAGATTGCTTGAACTTAGAATCTTAAACCTTTGATTTCTTGAGAATGAAGCTTGGGTTTGTTCTTGGGAAAGAAGGAGGATTTCTTGAGGGTAATTTGGAGTGAAAGGGGCAAATAATGCCTTTTTGGAAGTTCGAAATCATATTAAGGAGGGAATAGGATGAGGAAAATGACTTAAATTTCCCTTGGGCACTTACACCATAACACACATGCATTGTAACTCTCTCTCTATAGGAGAGATCAATGCACTGCATCGCTTATTTTGGGGAAGAGAGCAACACATTGTGGAGCTCCTCACCGTGAGAGAGAGCAACGCGTCATGGCATTATTGTGTTACTTTGCTATTTTGGCTATCCAAACATATCTTGAACCTCATCCAGAAATCCCAAAATTCACTCGAGACATACTTTTACCCTTCCTAACCATGAATCAACTTAAAAACCAACATTCCAAGGTTGGGAAGGCCAAACTAAAAATCCAAAAAGTTTAGGGGTCTTGAAAATGACTAAGTCCTCAAAACTTAGTGAGATTTTCAAGCCTTGGACCCCATAAGCATGCAACTAAAAGCTAAATTGAACTTGGAATATTATGGGATATTATAATATCTCCCCCCTAGGAACATTCATCCCCGAATGAGACTGGTTGAGCTGAGAACACAGAGGATACTGAGATCATTTACTGAACATGCATGACTTGGAACATGATTACTCAACTGAAACTAAAGCATGATACATGAATTGAACTAATTTCATGAATGCATATAATACATGTGAATAGTTACATAGCTGAACTGAGAATGAAAAAGACTAGATCTAAGGAAAATCATTACCTCAAGTTAAATCTGAGTTTACAGAGAAAAGATGAGGGTACTTGGTTTGCATATCAACTTCTGCTTCCTAAGTTGCTCCCTCAACAGACTGATTTTGCCAAAGAACTTTAACCAAGGTAATTTCTTTGTTCCTTAGTCAACGAATCTGACGATTAAGGTTCTCAACTAGACTTCTTCGTAGAAAAGGCTATCTTGAACATCCGTACCTTCTAAAGGAACAACAATAACTGAATCACCAATGTATTTATTTAACTAAGAAACATGGAACACTAGATACACTGATGCTAGATCTGCTAGTAACTCAACCTCATAAGCTACCTTTCCAAAATGATATAAGATTTTGAACGGGACAACATAGCGGGGAATGAGTTTTCCTCCCTTGACAAATCTCTTCACTCCTTTCATTGGTGAAATCTTCAAACAGAGCAAATCACTAACCTCAAACTCAAGATCTCTTCCCCTCACATTTTTAATAAGATTTCTGATGGCTTTGGGTTATCTTCAGCCTATTCCGAATCAACTAAACTTTCTCCATCACCTGAAATACTGAATCTGGCCCTATCAAAGCAGTTTCACCTACTTCAAACTAACTAATAGGAGACCTATATCTCTTTCCATAAAGAGCGTCAAACGGAGCCATCTGAATACTGGAGTGATAACTATTGTATAGGTAAACTCAATCAAAGATAAGTGGTCATCCCAAGTACCTTTAAAATCAATAAAACATGCCCTCAACATGTCCTCTAGGGTTTGAATGGTCCTCTTCGCCTGACAATCTCTTTGAGGATGAAAAGTTGTACTGAGATGAACTTGGGTACCAAAACCCTTCTGAAAAACCTTCCAAAAGTGAGAGGTAAACTAAGTACCTCTATCTGAAATGATAGACAATAGAATCCCATGCAACTTAACCAACTTATTAAGATAAAGCCTAGTATAATCCTCAGCTGTGTACGAAGTATGAACTAGCAAGAAATGAGTTGATTTGGTCATTTTCTCTATAATAGCCCATATCGAATCATATTGATGATGCATACGAGGAAACCCTATCACAAAGTCCATGTTCACCACCTCCCACTTCCAAGTGAGGATGCTAAACTCCTATAATATACCACTAGGCCTTTGGTGCTCAACTTTGACCTGCTGATAGATTGAACACTTAGCCACAAATTCAATAAAATCCTTCTTCATACCACTCCACCAATAGATTTTCTACAAATCACGGTACATCTTAGTTGCTCCTGGGTAAATAAAATACCACGCACCATGCACTTTTGCAAGTATTCGCTGTACCAACCCATTAACACACGAAACACACAACCTACCTTGACAACAAAGAACACTATCTCCTCCTTGAGAGAAAACCTCCACTTCTGATCTCTAACTACCTCCTTTAACTTAACCAAACTAGGATCTCTGTCTTGCTTTTCTTTAATTTTAGCGACCAAGGAAGATTCCAAACCATTCTGAACCCATATACTACCTTCACCTGAATCAACCAACCTAACACCTAATCTAGCAAGCTGATGAACCTCACTAACTAACTTTTCTTATCTCCCTCAACATGAGCAACACTACCCATTGACAATTTACTAAGGGAATTTGCCACTAAATTGGCCTTGCCCAGATGATACAACATATTCATATCATAATTTTTTAACAACTCAAACCACCTTATCTGATGAAGATTCAGATTTTTCTACGTGAATATGTACCGTAAACTCTTATGGTCAGTGAACACATCAACATGAACCCCATAAAGATAGTGTATCTAAATTTTCAAGGCAAAAACAACTGTTGCCAACTCAAGATCATGGGTAAGATAATTCTTTTCATGGGGTTTTAGCTATATAGAGGCATAAGCTATGAGCTTGCCTCTCTTCATCAAAACACAACAAAGACCAACTCTTGAAGCATAACAGTAAACTACAAATCCATTTGAACCATTTGGCAAAGTCAAGATGGAGGCAAAAGTGAGTCAAGTATTTAACTCTTGAAAGCTATTCTCGCAAAAATTTGACCACTAAAATTTGACTTTTTTAAAGTCAATCAAGACATGGGGGATTCAATAAAAGAAAACCCTTCAACAAACTGCCTGTAATAGCCATCCAAACCTTAGAAACTTTTAATATCTGATGGAGAGATGGGTTTGGGCATTTTCTCACTACTTCAGTCTTTTGAGGGTCAACTCTAATGCCATCACCAGAAATAATATGGCCAAGGAAAGCTACTGATCTTAGCCAAAATTTGCACTTACTGAATTTAGCGAACAACTGATGATCTCTAAGGGTCTGCAATATAATTCTCAGATGGTCTGCATGACTGTTCTCATTATAGGGATAGACAAAGATGTCATCAATAAAGACAATGATGAATATGTCCAAGTACTGCTTGAGCACCCTGTTCATCAAGTCCATGAAAGTTGCAGGGGCATTTGTTAGTCCAAAGGACTTAACCACTAATTCAAAGTGACCATACCAAATTCTAAAAGTTATCTTTGGAATGTCACATTGTCACTACCCAAGGCTACCCCCTAGTCGTGACAACGGTGCTTACGTTCACAAGTGAACACAAGCTAACCTATGAGTTGGTACCTGCTGTGAGCACTAAATAAAATATATAATAAAATATCTATATGGAAGATAAACTAATAAAGTACTACAAGCCTAAATATTGCTAGTGTGATTTAATCAAAAGTCTGAAATATCTAATAAGATACTAAAAACTAGTAATAAAACTGATAAAGCAGACTAATTGTCTAACTGGCTGTTTGAGCATCTAAAATCTTTTAAACTAACTAAAGAGTTGATAGGACAGGCTCCCAACTAACTGCGATTGATAAAACATAATAAAATACTGAAATAACTGAATTAGAGATAATATGTCCTCAAGGGATAAGGACTCACCACTATTTTTGTTGCTGTAACACTGGGTTGTCTAAGTATGGTTGGGAAACTGAGCATTCGAACCTATGATTTAAGACATCATAGCGCAAAGAAAAGTATGCAATCAGTACTTTGAATATACTGGTATATTAGATGAGGGATGGCTGAAATGCATAGGGTACTATACATTTGAGATAAGGATTAACTGGACAACATAAATAACTAAGCATGAATACTTTAAATATATTGGTATATGAGATAAGGACTGGATGAAATACATGGGGTACTATGCATAAGAGATAAGGACTAACTAAACAGCATGAATTCACAAAAACTATAATATCTGAGAATGCAAGACCAAGTATAAACATATTTCTAAAATCTTCAATAAACTAAAAGACTGAAATCTGTATAACTGAATAACTGAGGATCAGTGCACTTGGTCAAGCAAATCTGAACTAAAAATACATTGAATACTGTACAGAGACTGTAGGAGGTATCATATAACTGACATGCCCTAATCTGAGCTAATCAAGATCCAACCTATAACCTGAGTTGGAAAGGTGTTAGTACCATGCCACAAGTACTAACACTGGCTATGTGTATCTACTAAACTATGGTCCCGAAGGACTAAGGAGTCACCCTCAACTGATGGGTGCTATAATGAGATATGTGTCAATCCTCAATTAGTAGGTAGATATCTCTAAGCTACACTGGCTACGTAGTTCTATAACTCAAGGATTGCTACTAAAGATCACACTTTCTACTGTCAGGTAAGACCTCATCCCTGGGTTCGCTCAGTGCTAATTCCTACTCCCAACTGAACTGACACTGGAATGGACTAAATCAATTGAACATTATTACATAATTGATAGTGCTCATCATGATCATAAATATGTAAGTATACTAATAAGATTTGTGGATTAACTGCTTGAGTACTTGAAAAGTTGAATTCATGTAAAACACATAGGTATTGGATGTTCATTCCCACCAGCACTAAATGAGTATAAAAATGCGATATAAAATTTGAAATACAATAATATGTGATTATGGTCCCAAACACGGGCATTTGATCAAACATGTGGAAATATACACTTAAAGTTGAGAACGTCTTAAACATGAGGAAAAATAGGATTACATTGCTAAATTCATATATTGGGGATTTATCCAATGAAAATTAAACATGATATGGAATTTTAACATTCAAAACATGATATGACTGATTCCACTTGTAAACATTTATAACCATAATTTGTAATTGGATTAATAAAGAGATTCATGGAGATTTAACATGTAAAAACTCATAATTTAAACCAAAAGAGGATTCTTGGACTTCATGGGTGAAAGAGGCCCATGTATGAACATCAGACATACCTCACTAGATGAATTCTTGAATATTCCTTGAGGATTTCTTGAACTTAAAGCTTAAATTCCTTGATTTCTTAAAAAAATGCTTGAATCTTGTTCTTATAATGGAAAGAAGGGCTTTGGAGTCGTATACTAATTTTTAGGGATAAGAGAGTGGATTTAATATGTGTAAAACTCCCTCAATTTATTTTGAAGTGATTAGGGATGGTTTAGCTGGGTGAAAAGAATTCAATGCCCTTGATTTAAGTCAAAATGGAGCACTTTTGGCATTGTGCAATTACTCAAGCAACACACAACCAAACTGCCAAGCCAAGGTGGGAGACGCATGGCTAATCGCACAGTCCTTAAGTGGGTGATGCATGGCCAATCACATACTCTTTACAGTGTGCCTTTGAAATTTGTCATGCAATGCATGACCCTTTGCATGGCTATAACTTTTTTCTCGGGTATCAAATTTAGGCAAAATTGTATAGTTGGTAAACTAATTCAATTATCTATAATTTGGTGGGTCTTAATTTGAAAAAATTAATATATGTAAGAAGTTAGACTCATTAAAATTTGACCCTTTTGGAAATCAAACATCAAAATTTTGGCCGAATCAAAGGCTCTTAGCTCACTTTGCTCTAAGTGATTCCTATGAAAAAAATTTCACCTTATAATCTCTCGTCACACTAGATTAATGATCATGAAACATGCATTCAAGTATGAATCATGAGACTAGAGTTTACACATGTGGGAACGAAGGTCCGATTTCTAGTTTAGAAACTTGCAGGGTGGTACAACATCTCCCCTTTAGGAACATTCATCCTCGAATGAGATTGGCTAGACTGAGAGTACTAAACTAAGGAAAATGAGATCATATACTGAACATGTATAACTGGGAATATGATTAGATAACTATTTCTGAAATATGATACATAAACTGAACTAATTTAGTGAATGTATACAATGACATGAGAATAGTTATATAGATGGAACTGAAAATGGAAAAGAGTCAATCTAAGTAAATCTGTTACCTCAACCTGAGTCTGAGTTTGGGAAGAAAAGATGAGGGTATTTAGTATGCATATCTCCTTCTGTTTCCCAAGTAGCTCCCTCAACAGACTGATTTCGCCATAGAACTTTAACCAAGGGAACTTCTTTATTCCTTAGCCTATGAATCTGGCGATTAAGGATCTCATCTAGAACTTAGTCATAGGAAAGCCTATCCTGAACATCTATACCTTTTAATTGAACAACAACAGCTGAATCACCAATGTATTTCTTTAACAAAGAAACATGGAACACCGAGTGAACTGATGCCAAATCTGCAGGCAACTTAAAATAGTTCAAGATTCTATAAGGGTCAACATATCGGGGACTGAGCTTCTCTTTCTTGACAAATCATTTCACTCCCTTCATGGATGAGATTTTAAAATAGACTAAATTACTAACCTCAAGATCTCTTCTCCTCATATTTGCATAGGGTTTCGGACGGCTTTAGGTTGTCTTCAGCCTCTTCTTAATCAACTGAACTTTCTCCATCGCATTAAACACTAAATCGGGCCCTATCAAAGTAGCATCACCGATATTAAACAACCAATAGGAGATCTACATCTCCTCTTATAGAGAGCCTCAAATGGATCCATCTGGATACTTGAGTGATAGTTGTTATTGTAGGCAAACTCAACCAAAGGTAAGTGGTCATACCAACTACCTTTAAAATCAATAAAACATGCTCTCAACATATCCTCTAAGGTCTGAATGGTTCTCTCTACCTTTCCATCTCTCTGAGGATGAAAAGATATACTGAGATAAACTTGGGTACCAAGACCCTTCTAAAAAACCTTCCAAAAGTGAGAGATAAACTGATTACCTCTAACTAATATGATAGACAATAGAATCCCATGCAACTTAACGAACTTTCTAATATAATGTTTGGCATAAGCCTCAGCTGAGTACGAAGTATGAACTGGTAAGAAATAAGCTGATTTGGTCATTCTGACTACAATGACCTAACTTGAATAATGTTGATGATGTATACCAGGAAAACCTATCACAAAATACATATTCACCACTTTTTATTTCTAAGTGGGGATACTGAACTCCTACAATGTACCACTAGGCCTCTGGTGCTCAACTTTAACTTACTGAAAATTTGAATACTTAGCCACATACTCTGCAATATCCTTCTTCATACCATTCCACTTATAGATTTTTTGCAAGTCATGGTACATCTTGGTGGCCCCTGGATGAATGGAATACCGCACACTATCTGCTTCTACCAAAATTTGTTGCCTCTACTCATCAACACATAGAACACATAACCTTCCCTAGAAATGCAACACACAATTTGATCTCTAATTGATTCCTTCAACTTAAATAGACTGGGATCCTTATCTTTCTTTTCCTTTACTTCGGCAACCAATAATGATTTTGAACTATTTTGAATCCATACACTGCCTTTAGCTGAGTTAACCAATCGAACACCTAATCTAGTAAGTTGATAAACCTTCCGAACTAACTTCTTCTTATCCTTCTCAACATGAGCAACATTGCCTATAAACAATCTACTAAGGGCATCTACCACTACATTGGCATTGCCCAAATGATCCAACACACTCATATCATAATCTTTTAACAACTCAAGCCACCTTCTCTATTGAAGATTTAAATCTTTCTATGAGAATACATACTGCAAACTTTTATGATCTGTGAACACATCAACATAAACCCCATAAAGATAATGCCTCAAAATTTTCAAGGCAAAAACAACAACTACCAACTCAAGATAATGGATAGGATAGTTATTTTCATGGGTTTTAAGTTGTCTAGAGGCATAGGATATGACCTTAACTCTCTTAATCAATACACAACCAAGACCAACTTTGGAAGAATCACAGTAAACTATAAACCCATCTAAATTATATAGCAATGTCAAGACTGGGGCTGAGGTGAGTCGAGTCTTCAATTATTAAAAACTCTACTCGCACGAATTTAACCACTAGAATTTGTCTTGCTTCTATGTCAATCGAGACATGGGGGATACAATAGAAGAAAACCCTTCAACAAACCATCTGTAATAGCTAGCTAAACCCAAGAAACTCCTGATATCTAATAGAGAGATAGGTATGGGCCAGTTTCTTACTGCTTTGGACTTGTAAGGGTCAACTCTAATGCTATCACCGAAAATAATATGGCCAAGAAAAGCTACTGATCTTAACCAAAATTTGCACTTACTATATTTGGTGAACAACTAATAAGCTTTAAAGGTCTACAACATAATTCTCAAATAGTCTACATGATCATTCTCATTATGGGAATAAACAAGGATATCGTCAATGATGACTAATAAACATGTCCAAGTACTGCTTGAACCCCCTGTTTATCAAGTCCATGAAAGTTATAGGGTCATTTGTTAGTCCAAAAGACATAACTAGAAATTCAAAGTAATCATACCAAGTTCTGAAGGTTGTCTTTAGAATGTCACATTCTTTGGCTTTGAGCTGATAATAGCTGGATCTGAGGTCTATCTTAGAGAAATAACTGGCACCCTAAAGTTGGTCGAACAAGTCATTAATCCTAGAGAGTGGATACATATTCTTGATTGTCACTTTATTCAACTGACGGTAATCGATGCAAATTCTGAGAGAACCATCTTTCTTATGCATAAATAAGACTGGAGCACCCCAAGGAGAAACACTAGGCCTGGTGGATCCCTTATCAAAGAGATATTTCAACTGATCCTTCAACTCCTTAAGCTCAGCTGGAGCTATTCTATAAGGTGGAATAGATATAGGTTGGGTATCTCAAAGGAGATCTATTCCTAAGTCAGTTTCCCTTTTGGGAGGAACTCTGAGAAAATCTTCAGGGAACACATCTGGAAATTCCTTTACTACTAAAACTGACATAAGACTTGGAGTCTCAGAACTAGAATCCTTGACTCGAACAAGATAGTACACACACCCCTTGGATATCATTTTTCTTGATTTAAGATAAAAAATAATTTGATACCTAAGCACTGAAGTACTACAACACTGAAGTACTACCCCTCCATTTAATAATTGGTTCATTGGGAAACTGAAATTGAATGACTCTATTTCTGCAGTCAACTAAAGCATAGCATGAGTGGATCCAATCTATGCTGGGAATGACATTAAAATTAGTCATCTCTAACTCCACAAGATCTACTGAGGTAATTTTTTAAGATATTATGATCAAGCAATTTCTATATACTTGTCTGGCCATAATAGATTTACCCACTGGGTAGACAATGAGAAAGGTTCTGCTAAAGATCCAAGACTGATACCAAAATTGACTGTTTATAGGGAGTTACAAAGGAGAGTGAAGCTCTAGGATCTAATAAAGCATAAACATGGAGATGAAAAACCTGTAACGTACTCGTAACTATGTTAGGAGAACTTTCCTAATCATGATGGGTCTGGAGGGAATGCAACCTATTTTGATATTTCCCACTAGTTGTGATTGAAATGGCACCCTACTGAGTTGGGCGATCGACTTGAACTGGAGGACAGCTCAACTGACCCTACTGACCAGCCTTTAGGCAATCTCTGACTCTATGGCCTGGCTTGCCACATCTAAAACACACATCACTGCCATCTCTACACTCACTTTGTTGATGCCTGCTATATTTCTCGCAAAGCAGATCAGTACAAACACTGTTCACACTACCTTGGGACTTAAAGCCTGGTGCCCTATCCTGACCTACTTGCCTGAACTTAGGCATTGGTGCACTAGCTGAAGACGGAGTTGGGGCTAAAAATTTTTTATAGGACTAAGAACGGCTACCACCCTCTGAACTTGGCTGATAAAAGTTAAAACTACTTGTTTTGGCCCTATTATTCTCTCTCTCTCTTTCTCCTTATAACTTTCCTCCTTAATTTATTAAGAATGAACCATAAGTCTAGATAAGTCCATCTCCTTAATTAACATAGTAGTCTGACGGAGTGTATGCTCCTATGATCCTATCAGAAAGTTATGGCAAATTCCTCCTACTCTACAGGCCCTACCTTAATACCCCTATGATCCTTATACTGCTTATACCAGGTATGAGATACATCTTGCAACTGATATGAAGCCAACTCTTCACTCTCACTTGAAGTGACGCCCATAATATCTATCATTTTCTGAACCATATCAAGAAACTCCTATGGATCTTCCTCAGACTTGGATCCCAAAAACAAAGAGGGATTCATTCATGTGAAATCCCACATCTTAGCTGCAGTTGTATTTTCCATAGTATTTGTGGGAGCAACAGCTTTTTGGTTGTTCTGAGCAGCTACTGAATAGGCTAGAGTCGTAAAAGCAGCCCTGAATTCGGCTTGAGTGATATGCTCATTCAAGGGATCTTCTTGAATAGGCAGTGGTGTGGGCTGATCCCCAATACTCCTTTCATTGTTTTTTCTGGGAGGCATTGTATGTAAATGAAACCAACGATAAATCATAAAGAGAGGTTAAATAGAACTCATGCTCTTTCGCATGACATGAACATTGAAAGAAGAAAAACTTTTCCTAAAATATCTCGTAGCTTCTCATCTATAAGTGTGGTATGCTTCACACCCATGCACAAGACTTTACTTAACATGGATTTAGGACTCCCTAGGACACTTTAAAACCTTAGGCTCTGATACAAAGTTTTGTCACAACCCAAGGCTGTCCCCTAGTCACGACAATGGTGCATACGGTCATAAGTGACTACAAGCTAACCCATAAGCTGGTACCTGCTGTAAGCACTAAACAAAATAATAATAAAACATATGTGGGAAAGATAAACTGATAAAGTACTACAAGTCTAAATACTGATAGTATGACTTAATCACAAGTATGAAACATCTAATAAGATACTGAAAACCAAATGGTCTATCTAAAAACCACAAATACAACTAATAAAGCTGACTAACTATCTAACTGATTGTCTAAGTAGCTAAAAGCCTCTAAATTGACTGAGGAGTTGATGGGTTAGGCCCCCAACTAACTCCGACTGACAAAATATAATGAAATACTGAAATAACTGAATGAGAGATAATATGTCCTCGATGGATGAGGACTCACCACTGTTGTTGCTGCTATAACAATGGGCTGTCTAAGTATGGTTGGGAAACTAAGTGTCTAAACCTATAATATAAGACATCATACTGCAAAGAAGAGTATGTGGTCAGTACTTTAAATATTCTGGTATATGAGATGAGGACTGGCTAAAATGCATGGGGTACTGTGCATGCGAGATAAGGACTAACTAAACAACATGAAATAACTGAGCACGAATACTTTGAATGTACTGGTATATGAGATGAGGACTGCTGAAATGCATGGGGTACTGTGCATATGAGATAAGGACTAATTAAAAAGCATGGAATAACTGAGCATAAATGCACAAAAACTATAATATCTGAGAATGCAAGACCAAGTATAAAGATATTTCTACAATCATTTGTAAACTAAAAGACTAAAACATGTACAACTGAATAATTGAGGATCTGTACATTTGGTCAAGCAAACCTTAACTAAAAATACACTAAATATTGTACTGATATTATGAGAGGTATCATCTAACTGATATGCCCCAATTTAATCTAATCAGGGTCCAACCTATGACCCCAGTTGGAAGGGTTTTAGTACCGTGCCATGGTTACTAACACTGGCTATGTGGATCCACTAAACTAGGGTCCCGAAGGACTAAGGAGTAACCCTCAACTAGTAGGTGCTATAATGTGATATGTGGCAATCCTCAATTGGTAGGTAGACATCTATAACCTACACTGGCTATGTAGTTCTATAACTCGGGGATTTCTACTAAGGGTCACACCATCTACTATCAAGTGATCCCCCATCCCTGGGTTCGCTCAGTGCTAAATCTTACTCCCAACTAAACTGACACTAGAATGGACTAAACTCAACTGAACATTATTACATAACTGATAGAGCTCATCATGATCATAAATATGCAAGTATACTGATAAGATTCATGGATTAACTTCCTGAGTACTTGAAAAGCTGAATTCATGTAAAACATATAGGTATTAGGTGTTCATAACCCACCAGCACTGAATGAGTATAAAAATGCGATATCAAACTTGAAATACTATAATATGTGATTATGGTCCCAAACATGGGCATTCCATTAAACATGTGGAAGTCATACCCATAAACTTGAGAATGTCACAAACATTAGGAAACAATAGGATTACATGGTTAAATTCATAAATTGGGGATTTTTCCAAAATCAATTGAACATGACATGGAATTTCAACACTAAAACATGACATGGATCATTCCACTTGAAAACATTTATAACTATAATTTGTAATTGGATTAATAAAGAAATTCATGGAGTTAGTTCAACTTGAACATATAAAAACTTATAATTTAAACCAAAGGAGGATTCTTGGACTCTATAGGTAATAGGGGCCCATGGATGAACATCACGCGTACCTTAATAGATGAATTCTAGAAGACTCCTTGAGGATTTCTTGAACTTGAAGCTTGAATTCCTTGGTTTCTTGAGAAAGGGCTTGAATCTTGTTCTTGGGAAGGAAGGAAGGGATTTAGAGTCGTATACAGATTTTTAATGGCTAAGATAGTGGACTTAACATGTTTAAAACTCTCTTAATTTGTTTTGGAGTGATTAGGGACAGTTTAGCGGTGTGATAAGACTTCAATGCCCTTGATTTATGTCAAAACAGAGCACTTTTGGCACTGTGATATCACCCAGGCCACGCACAGCCAATCTCCTAAGCCAAGGTGGGGGACGCATGACCAATCACACAGCCCTTAAGTGGGTGATGCATGGACAATCGTACACTCTTTCCAGTGGACCTGTACGATTTGTCATGCGACACACGACCCTTTGCATAGCCATAACTTTTTGCTCGAGTATCGGATTAAGGCAAAATTGGTATAGTTGGAAAGCTAATTCAATTATCTACAATTTGGTGGGTCTTAATCTGAAAAATTCAACATATGTAAGAAGTTATACTCATTAAAATCTGACCCTTGTGGAAATCAAATACCAAAATTTTGGCTGAATCAATAGCTCTTGGCTCACTTTGCTCTAAGTGATTCTTTTGAACATTGTTTTCACCTCATGATGTCTATTCACACTAGATTAATGATCATGAAACATGCATTCAAGTATGAATCACGGGACTAGAGTTTACACACATAGGATCGAAGGTCCAATTTCTAGCTTAGAAATGTGTGGGGTGTTACACACATTCTCTGACCCTAAGCTAGTTATAGATGAACCTGAGGTCTATCTTAGAGAAATAATTGGCACCCTGAAGTTGGTCAAACAAGTCATCAATTATGGAGAGTGGAGACATATTCTTGATTGTGACTTTTTGTAATTGACGGCAATCGATGGACATTCTCAGAGAATCGTCTTTATTCTGTATGAACAAGACTTAAATAGCCCATGGAGATATATTAGGCCTAATGAAACCCTTATCTAAGAGATATTTTAACTATTCCTTCAATTCCTTAAGCTCGAATGGAGCCATTATGTAGGGTGGAATAGAGATAGGCTAGGTGATTGAAAGGAGATCTATTCCGAAGCCAATCTCTCTTTCGGGAGGAACTCCAAAAAATCTTAAAGGAACACATCTGAAAATTCATTTACTAAAGGAACTATGTAATACCCTTTACTTTTTCCTAGCTTAATTTCACTCCTAGAATGTCAAGGTTTAGCTTCAAAAATAAGTGACAATCATTTCATGTATAATTTTCTAGATTTAGACCCTCCATTGTATAGGAAATTGAATTAACCTTCCATCGTTACCAAATTCGCCTAAATCTGATACTCGGTTGAGTAGTTATAACGGTTTTAGTAAAGCAGTATCCCAACTGGAAGAGCATCGCATCGCGGTAGATGTCAAAATGGCAATTGTCAATTTCTAGTAGATGGGCCTCTGCGTAAGCTCGAATCGCAGTGAGATCTAATGTCCCAGTTGTAAATTTTCAGTAGGCCAACCCGATGGTACCACATCGTGATGATGGACTAAATGGAATTCCAATAGAGTACCGTGATAGTGGCACATCGCATTGAATTCCCAGGTCCCAGTTGTCTAATTCCCGTGAGCCACCGCGATAGTGGCGCGTTGTGGTGGCATAAAAAATTAGGAAAATTATTTTTTTTCCAGTTTTGATTAAATGTTAAAAAGGGTAGTTTGGTAAATTCCCAAGCCCCCAATTCATCATAAACAAAGAATTAAGCCTATTCTAAGCACTTTATGCTTATTTTCATCCATTCTCTCTCAAAGCAAAACCCTAGAAATCAAAAGCTTCTTCTCCAAGAAATCAAATTCCTCCGTTGTTTCTCCAAGAAAGCTCCAAATTGAGGATTCCCAAGACAATATAATCAAGAACTCATCTTCAAGAACTCAAATAGGAATCCAAAATTCAAGATTTTTCATCTAATCATCTACCAAGGTATGTGGGGTTTATGAATAAGGATCCTCTTCCATCTTTGTTCCCAAAACCAAGTTTTAATTATAAATTCATATAATTTTGAATGAATATCCATGAGACTTGGATTAGGGTTATACCCATTATTGCTAATTGTAAAATTATGAGTTTTTGAGAGATTTTGAAGATGAATTGCATGTTTATATTCATATTTTCATGCCTATTGCAGTAAATTTTAGATTTTGAGATGAATTATCATTGTTTTCATTATCAAGCTTGATTATTATGATGTTTTAACAGGAACCTAATGCATAGGTTATCAAGCCCAAGTTTATATTTTGATATTTTAAGAAAGATGATGCTTTAAGAATCCTATGATCAGATTATTTATAGATTTTCCATAAAGTTTTGATCTTTTGATCCTCAGATAAGATTTGGAATCCACTTTGTAGATTTATCTCAGATTACAGAATTCAGATTAGCTTTATTTATAGAATGACTCAGATAAAAGCATAATTGGTTTCATAATAACCCTTATGCTAGTTTTTAAAGTGGATTTCCAATAGAGTGAGCATACAGATTAAAAAAGGAGTAGTATTTAGCACAAGCGGGAAGTGTGGGATTTGCATTCCCTATCTTCCATAGAACTATGTAGCTAACGTAGGTACAGATTATTAGATTATTTCCATTTCTATATGGATGATAGTTACAGATATGATTACTTAGCTCAGGCTATACTCCTTGGCAAGAGTATGACACCTCTCCCCATCGTGAGGTTTCCCCATAGGAGAACGAGACGTTGGACTCCATGTTAGCTCACATGGATTATGTTGGTTAGAAGAACCTCCCTAAAGTTTTAAGCTTAGAATATAATAGAAAAGATTTTAGAAAAATTAAGTGTAAAGGCTTACAACTTTATTCAGATTATGCTTTACAGAAAGATATTAGCTACAGATTTCAGCTTTCAAATTTCAGACATAGAAGTGATCCCTTTTTACACTTAGACAGTATGATTTATAAGCAGAACATTAGTGTATATTTCAAAACTAAATGTTATGACTCACTAGATTTACAAATTATAATTTGTTATTCACGAATATAGATTTTAGTTTTTCAGATATTCCAGCTTATGGGAGTCATTACATTTAGTATGCATCATTTTACAAACTATGATGATGATTGATACTATGTTTTACTTATGCATTCACCCTCATATACTCAATACATCCTCAAAGTACTGATCCACATATATGTTTATGTGCTACATTGTCTCATAATGTTGGTTCAGGTGCTTAGTTTCAATAGCGAGAGTTATTTTGAGCATCTCCATCTACATCCCGACAGTTGGTGAGTCCTCATAGAGAGAACTTTCATAATCATGTCGAGTCTGGAGTGCATACAACCTATTCTACCGGTGCCCACTAGTGGCACTAGATGTGGCACCCTACCGATTCAGGTAGCCTGCTGGAGCTGATAAAAGATTAGATTGGCCCTGCTGGCGTGAATCAGTTCCCCTCGGTGAAATAATTGGACACTTCCAGACCCTATGGCCTGGATTGCCACATCCAAAACATACATCACTCCTAGTATTACACTCACCTTGATAACTCCTACCACTTTTTCCATAGAACAGATTAGTAAGACTACTATTCATACTACCCTGGGACTTAGAACTTGGCGCTCTATCCCGACTTATTTACCTGAACTTAGGAACTGGATCACTAGCTGAAGATGGAGCTGGGGCTAAAAATTTTTAATGGAACTAAGAACGGTTACCACCTCCAGACCTTGGCTGAGAAAAGTTGAAATTACCTGTTCTGACCCTCTTATTCTCTCTCTTTTTCTCCTTCAGCTTCTCCTTCTCAATCTACTGAGCATGAGCCATAAGTCTAAATAAGTCCATCTCTTTAATCAACATGGAAGTCCTATACTCCTTGAACACACTATCAGCTATACCAGATGCAAACTTACTCATTCTTGACCTATTGTCTGCCACCATAGTAAGATCATTCCTCGTCAACTGAGTGAACTTAAGTGAATACTCCTTCACACTTATATTACCCTACCTCCACACCTCAGTCCACCTTTCACTGCTTAAACTAGGTGTGAGCTACATCTAGTAACTAATATGCAACCAACTCTACACTTTCAATCAAAGTGATGCCCATGATATCAGTCACCTTCTGTACAATATCCAAAAACTCCTATAGACCCTTCTCAAACTTAGATCCCAAAAACAAAGGGGGGTTAATCCAAATGAAATCTCAAATCCTAGTTGCAGCTGTATTTTCCAATAATTGGATGGGACAACAGCTTGCTGGTTATTCGAAGCAGCTACTGAATGGTCTAGCATCGTAATAGCATACCTGAATTTGGTGTAAGAGACATGCTTATTTAGGGGATCTTCCTGAATAGGCGGTGGGGCGGGCAAATCCCTGTTCCTTCTTCTATTGTTGCTTCTAGGAGGTATTGTCTATAAAGAAATAAAGGATAAGTTAGAAAGAGATTTTAAATAAAACTCATGCTCTTTCGCACGACATGAACATTGGAAGAAGGGGAACTTTCCTAAAAAATGCCTCATAGTCTCTTGTTTAAGAGTTATCTAAGAACAATCAGGAAACTGTACATCCAAACCTATGTAATAAGACAACATAGCGAGAAGAAAAGAATGTGGTCAGTACTTTGAGTATATTGCTATATGAGATGAGGACTGGCTGAAATGCATAAGATAATTGAGCATGAATGCATGAACAAGTAAGATCTAAGAATGGAAGACCAATCATAAACATATTTCTAAAATAATTTGTAAAATGATAGACTGAAACTTGTATGACTGATTAATTGGCAATCTGTACACTTGTTCAAGCAAACCTGAACTGAAATACACTAAAATATTAACTAAAACGGTGGGAGCTATCATATAACCCGCATAAACCATGTGAGCTATCATGGAGTCTGACATCTAACCTACATTAAGGTGGGTTGTTTTATCTTTTCCATAAAAATAAAACCTGAACTAGAGTGATTACTAAACTTAGCCCATATTGGGCAAGGGGGAAACACTCTCTAGCGAGGCCCCTAAACCAACAGTGGCACATAGTTTCTGGAGAAGTAGGATGTATTGAACCCACACTTCCCACTTGGTGCTAAATCTACACTAAACTGAAATACACTGAATTACTAACTGGTGCATGCACTAATAACTGATAAGCTCAGGTCATGGTATTATGAAAATAACAGTGTATACGAATTCTAAGGTAACTATAAACATGTAAATTAATAATCCTTAATATGATCATGATGTTCTGAATATGATATTAAAACCATGGTCTGACTGACTTGTTACTTAAAGAATGGAAATTATGTAAAACACTTAGGTATCGAGTATTCATAACCCACCAACACTAAATAATTATAAAATATAATATCAAACTTGAAATATTGTAGTATGTAATCATGGTTCAAAGATCCAAACCATAGACATTTTATCAAATATGTGAGAATCATGAACTTGAATATGGAAATGTCTTAAAACACGGAAAAATAGCATGGTTACATGACTAAGATCACTACTTAATAATATAACATGAAATTGACTTGAATATAACATGGGAGATTAAAGATTAAAGCATGAGATAACCTAAATTTTCATGAAATCACCTGGACATGATTGAGTCAAACTACTAAGGAAATAAATGAATTTAATCCATCTTGAACATACAAAACTCCATAACAAGAGAAAAATCCAATCTTTGGTTGAAAAAGAAGATTTTTGGGTTCCATGGTAAAAGGAACCCATGGATGAACATTCCACATACCTTAATAACTATAATCCTGAAGATTGATTGAACTTAGAAGCTTGAGCCATTAATTTCTTTAGAATGAAGCTTGGGTTTGTTCTTGAGAAAGAAGAAGGGTTTCTTGAGAGCAATTTAGAGTGAAAGGGACAAATAATACCCTTTTAAAAGTTCCAAATGGTGTTAAGAATGGAATAGGATAAGGGAAATAACTCAAATGCCCCTTGGGAACTTAAACCATAACACTGTGCAGGATAGAGCCATACGTTGAGCCTTTTTCTCCACAGGAAAGAGCAATATGTTGCGTTGCTTACTTCAGGGGATATACCAATGTGTATTAGAGCTCCTTACCATGGGAAACAGAAACATATTGCGGCATTATTGCATTGCTTCACTATTTTGGCTATCCAAACATATCCTGAACCTCGTTCAAAAATTCCAAAATTTACCCGAGACATACTTTTACCCTCCCTAACTATGAATCAACTTAGAAACTAATATTTTGAGGTCGATAAGGCCAAACTAAAAATCTACACAATTTAGGGGTCTTGAAAATGACTAAGTCCTCAATACTTAATGAGATTTTCAAGCCTTGGACCCTTTAAGCATGCAACTAAGAGCTGAATCGAGCTGGGAATATTATGGGTATTACAATTGGCTTCTACTTTATTATTATCATTATTATCTTAAGGTTAGGATAAGGACATGGTCTCCGGTCCATGGTGGGGTTGAGATACCCGTCACGGCTAGTCCCTAATTTTTGTCATAATAAGCTTGGTATAGAACGTGGTTCAGGGTTGTTGGATATTCATAAATCCATGTCTAGTAGAGTCTTTTTTATGGGTGTGTAGCGCACCATACTTATAAGGGGAAGGACAAAGCATTTAGGAATGTTTTCCTTTCTTTTATTCTATTTTCGGGCAATAGAGTCTAGTTTTGTAAAACTTATATAACTCCTGACTTAATTGCATTTTAGATTATTCCTCCCCAAAGATATGACGGTCATAAAAACTCTGCTGGAAACTCTATCCTACTTAAGGAAAATGTAAAAGGAACTTGCCCTATTTATGAAGTACAAAACCAGTGTAGGGTCCCTACTCTTGACTATACCGCTGAACACGAGATTATAGTTGTCCCTACTAGACCTTCTCAAGCTTTTTGGGATATTGATGCTTATGCTCAGCCGCCTCAAGGAGATATCCCTAATGCGTAGTTCCATTAGTCTATACATATGCTTGCACAATTGGTAGCATCACAGTCCCATCAGTCCGAATAGGTTGGTCCTATTTCTATTTCATTTGTGGAAATTAGGGTTTTCTAGTTTATTTGGTTGAATTCTCTAACCTTTACACTCTCTCAGGTTGAGGAGGATTCTCAGGTGTTTATTAATGAAATAGAGAAGATTTTTTAGGCTATGCATGCTACTAATTTAGAGGGTTTGGAGTTTGTTGCTTGTCAGTTGAAAGATATGGCTTAGTAGTAGTATAAGGAGTGGAAAGAAATGATGGGTTATGATGCTAATAAGGAAGTGTGGGATGATATTTTAGGTGTTTTTCTTGATCACTTATTTACTCTGGAGTTGAGTAAATCTAAGGAAAAAGAGATTGTAAACTTTAAATAAGGCAAGATAAGTGTTACGGAGTATACTCTAACGTTCCATCAATTATCTCGATATGCTCCTGAATCGGTGTCTAATATGAGGTTCCAAATAAGAATTTTTTTTTTGGTTTGTCCCATGATTTAGTGTTAGAGTGTAAGATTTCTATGTTGGATAATCAAATAGATATCTCCAGGCTGGTGGTTTATATACAACAGGTAGAGGATAAGGAGAAGAAGTGGGTAAAGATAGGAGAAAGCAAGAATAAGAAGATTAGATATTCAAAAAAAGGTACAAGCTAGCAGAATAGTGGGAGAGATGGTAGGCATTGGACTAAGAGGAAGAATTAAGGGAATTCATATTTGTCTATTAGTTCTCCTTATCCTAATCCTTCAAGTAATAATCATTTTTAGGCTACCAGTATCCCTAAGGCATAAGGTTCCTAGTCTCAGGCTAGTAGAGTTCAGTCAGCTCCAGCTTATCCTCCTTCTCATTTTTTGGGAAACTTCACCATGGATAGTGTGAGGAAGAGAGAAATCAATGCTATAATTGTGGTTATCTTGGTCATATGTAGCGATATTTTCCTTTGCCCAACGTAGCCATTGGAGCTAATAAGGTTTCACTCATTATTTCTTTTGCTCTAGAACCTATGGGTGCTACTTCAGGTACCAGCACTAGCCAAAATCATTTTAACTCTCTTTCTTTTCATCAGGAATGTAAGACATCCCCCGATGTTGTCACTGTTATACTATAGCTCTTCTCTTATGATGTTTACTATTTGCATGATCCGGGTTCTACCCTATATTATATGGACCCTTATGTGGCTATACATTTTGGTTTGGGTCTTGAAAACATTTCCAATCCCTTTTATGTGTCTACTCCGGTGGGTGATTCAATTATTGCTAGGAAAATCTTTAGGGGTTGTGTGGTGTCTATATTTCATAAGGAGAAATTAGTGAGTTTGATAGATCTTGATATGGTAGATTTCAATGTTATCTTGGGTATGGATTGGCTTCATTTGTGTTATGCTTCTCTATATTGTATGTCTCAAAAGGTTAGTTTCCATTTTCCTAATGAATAGGTAATTAAATGTGAGGGGAGTTCCTTAGTACCCAAAGAAAGGTTTATTTCTTATCTTAGAGCATAGAAATTGATTTATAAATGGTGCTATATCACCTACTTTGGGTTAAATATTCTAACTATAGAAGTCCTTCGCAATTATCTATGTGGTTAATGAATTTTTTGAAGTATTTCCCAATGATCTTTTTGGGATTCCTCCTGATAGGGAAGTAGACTTTGGGATTGATCTTCTACTGAATACTCATCCAATTTTTATCATTCCTAGGATAAGGGTTTCATTCATCCTAGTGTTTTCTCATGGGGTGCTCCTATACTTTTCATGCAAAATAAATACGGGTCTCTTCGGATTTGTACAGATTATCTTCAGTTGAATAAGGTTCAAGGAGCTATATGTTTCTCTAAGATTGATCTTCGTCCAGGATATCATCAATTGAAAATTAGGGAGGTTGATATTCCTAAAGACTACTTTTCAAACCTAGCATGGTCTTTATGAGTTTTTGGTTATGTTATTTGGGTAGACTAATGCTCTGATTGCGTTCATGGATCTTGAATCGAGTGTTTAGGCAGTTCCTAGATTTTTTTGTTATAATTTTCATTGATGACATCTTGATGTACTATAAGAGTGAGGAGGATTATGCCAATCACATCCAAATTATGTTACGAACTCTTAAGGACCAGAAATTATATACAAATTTTTCTAAGTGTGAATTTTGACTTAGTACTGTGACTTTTCTTAGGCACGTTATTTCAAGCGAAGGGATCAAGGTGGATACATAGAAAGTTGAGGCGATTAAGAAGTAGCCTAGACCCACAACTCCAACCAACATTAGGAGCTTCTTCAGATTGGTTGGGTATTATAGAAGGTTTGTGGAGAGTTTCTCTTATATTGCTACTCCATTGATGAAGTTGACTCAGAGAAAGGTTAAGTTTTTATGGTCTGATGTTTCTGAGGTTATTTTTGAGAAGTTAAAGGATAAATTGAATTTTGCACCTATTTTGCCCCTACTCAAAAGTACTGATGGTTTTGTTGGGTATTGTGATGCATTCCGTGTGGGAATGGGTTGTCTTTTGATGCAGCATAGTAAGGTTGTAGCCTATGCTTCCAGGAAGCTTAAGTTCATTAAAGAAACTACCCAACTCATAATCCAAAATTGGCGGCTATGGTTTTTACGTTGAAAATTTAGCACCATTATCTGTAGGAAGTGTATATGAATATTTATTCAGATCATAAAAGCTTGGAGTATGTGTTTACATTGAAGGAATTAAACCTCAGGCAAAGGCAGTAGATTGAGCTACTTAAGGATTACGACATGAGTTGTACTACCATCTAGGTAAAGCTAACGTTGTTGTTATTACTCTTAGCAGGTTTTCTATTGGGAACTTTTCTCATATTGATAAGGAGAAAAGAGGATTGGTGAAGGATATTCATAGGATGGCTAACTTGGGAGTTTGTCTTTTGGACTCTGGGGATAAATAAATGATTATTCAGTAAGTGGTTAAATTATCTTTTGGTGTTGAGGTAAAGGAAAAATAGGTTATGGATCCCATACTATTGTAGAGTAAGGATGATGTTGGTAAGCAAAAGGTTATGGCATTCGAGATTAAGGTAGATGGTATCTTGAGGTATTAAGAAAGATTGTGTGTTTTTTATGTTAATTTGTTGTAGGAAAGACTTTTTTCTGAGACTCATTAGTCTAGATATACATTTCATTCGAGTTCGATAAAGATTTATCGTGACTTAAAAGAAATCTATTGGTGGAATAATATGAACAGAGCTATGGTAAACTTTGCCGCTAATTGTACGGTTTGCAGCAAGTTAAGGTTAAATATTTGAGGTCTGGTGGCATGTCCAAGATATGGATTTTCTTATGTGAAAGTGGGAGATAATTAATATCAATTTTATTACTAGTCTTCCAAAGTCTCAAAATTAGTATGACTCTAGTTGGGTCACTGTGGACAGGATGACTAAGTTTGCTCACTTCTTTCTTATAAGGACTAACTACTCAAGAGAGAATTATGCTAAGTTGTTTATTTAGGAGATTGTTAAGTTGTATGGGTGTCGGTGTCCATCATTTTAGATTGAGGTACGCGGTTCTCTTTTTATTTTTGGCATTTGTTTTAGAAAGGTATGGGTACTCAGGTAAAACTTAGCAACACTTTCCACCCTCTAATGGATGGGCAAGTAAAACAGACTATTCAGACTTTATAATATATGTGAAGGGCTTATCTGATTGATTTTAAAGGCAGTTGGGTTGATCATTTACATCTTATTGAGTCCTCGTACAACAAGAGTTACCATTCTAGCATCCAAATGGCACCTTTTGAGGCTCTTTATGTAAAAGGTGCAGGTATTCTATTAGGTGGTTTGAGGTAGGTGAGACTAGATTATTAGATCCTAACTTGGTTCACCAAGCAATGGATAAGGTGAAAGTGATTAGATAAAGACTTAAGACTGCTCAAAGTCGCCAAAAGTATTATATGGATGTAACGCGAGGGGAGTTGGAATTTAAAGTAAGTAACCTCTTATGACCCCACAACTTAAAACACTATTGGAACTTTATTTACCCTATTATATTAATCTTAAACACTCAAAAACTCTCTGAAGCTCTTGGGTTAAGCAAAGGCTAGGGTTTTCTCCAAGGTAGTCAATTAAGGCTCAAACGGGTGATTTATCTCCGTCTTCTTAGTAATCTAAGGCATATTACTCCTCCCTCATTGTTAGTTCCAACTAAAGGCATATTTTATGAATGGTTTTCATGGCATAATTGTGGTATGGTTTTGGGTTTTGAATTATATGTTAGGGATTTTGGTTATAATGGTTGGTTATGGTTTTCTCATGTCTTTTACATATGGTTTTCATGATTATAATCGTGGCTTGGACCTTTAGTTGCATGGGAATGGTTAATTGGTACTTGGTTTTTGTTTGGAAACTATATACCCCCAATTTGTTTGTTAAAATTTCTGTGAGAATGCTTTTATTACATAGTTAGATTTTTAATGAAACTATTGCATAGTATAACTTGGTAATGGAACTTAAACTAAATTGGATGGTTTTAAATAGTTAAATGGTAAGGTTTTGGTGGTCATTGTTTGGTTTAATTTAAAGTCCTATGGAGTACAAGGGAATCCACCAAGCAAATTTAATAATGAACTACTTGTGGGGTACATGGGAATCCCCCAAGCAAACTTAATAATGTAATCTATGGGTACATAGAAATCCCTTCTTTAAAAAGTATGGATAAGGGCATTGCTTGCAAGATATAGTTGGTATGACGATAACACTACTTATAGCCTTAGTTAATAATAAATTGAATGGTGGTTTGGTTGTGTGTTAATTGCTTTAATTAGGCAAATAATGGCAGGTTGTGATAGTTAACCATAAAGGTGTGAGCCCAATGGACGGACACTAAAAACTCATGTTTGCTGATATGAGGATTGGTCATAACGACCATATACTTGCGGGGTACATGGGAATCCCCTAAGCTAGATTGTACATATGTATCATGGAGATCGTAGGGTACACCGGAATCCCCTACTCCTATGGTATATTTGGTTCCTGTGGATACATGTATCGGGGACCGTTCAGGGGTAACACTAGACCAATATAGCCCATGGGTGATTCTAGGATGGTTAAGCTACACATACGTAGGTTAATGGCTTTAAAAACATGTTAAACCTATTTTCCTTTCCCGTCATGGATTATATATATGTATGTATGTATTGACGTGTATACATATGGTTAATTACTTGGTTTTAAAGATTGACATTATTTTATCCTTATCCTGAGTACATGCTAGCATTCACCCGCTAACCCATCTTCAGGCATTATATCCGCATGCGATGCAAGAACCAACCATTCTACTCTTTCTGCTTAGTGATCAGATTTGGGATCATCTTATGTTGGATTGAAGTGGTGAGCTTTGATACTCCAGAAGGCTCCATTTCATGTTATGGTTTATTTACACACTTTGGTTATTTTATAGACTTTGGTTTTGGCTAGGGTCAGAGGCATGTCCTGATCGGATATTGTTTTACTATCGTATAAAGGCTATGTAGGACTACTATGGTTTAGTATAAGCGGTGTCGGTATCAGTGTCAGCCTTGGCATTATTATTGGTATTATGGCTGATACCAGTTGACTGTATTTGATTTGTAATTTTTCCATCTTATTATGTTATAAAATAGTTATGGATTGGTTTATGTTATGGTTGTTGGTTCGGGATTGGATTGTTTGACTAGTTTGGGTTGGTCATGGTCATGGACCTATCCCAGATTCTTGAGTGTACATAACTCTGTCTTATTATATGTTTGAAATTCATCCAACTCAGGGTATGTATTTGGAGGTTGGCTTTGGTATCGAGGGTGGTCCCCGGTCTAAGTTGGACTTGAGATGCACATTACGACAGGGCCCTAGTTCGGGTTGTGTCAACTTCTTTGATAGTGCCTATTGAGAATGTTGTTGTTTCATATTTTTGTCTTATGAGGAAGTCCCGGTTAAAATATTGGATAGACAATTGAGGACAAAGGACGTAGATTCAGTGAAGGTTCTTTGGAGGGATCAAAAGGTCAAAGAAGCTACGTGGGAAGTTGAGGAGGATAGGAAAGTTAATTACCCATCTTATTCTCCGTGGTGAATGAAAGTGCTAAAGGTATGAGTTTCGCTTTCCTCTTGTTTCATTTTGAAATTATTTTTCGAATTCTTCAGAGTTGGATTTCCTGCAATAGAAAGATCGGGAACATGGGAGTTGTTGGGCGTAAAAGTGGCTTTCTTCTCTAACGATATTTATAGTCGGGTCGGATGAAAAGAGCGCTCCTAAATGTTGTTATCTTGCAAGGGTCTATGCGAGATCTCTTTAAGCAATTGTCGGTTACCTTTCCTGAGGATTGAGATCGAGCTTACTGTGGCGGGGCGGCTTTTTTCTTTCACAATAAGACCTGGACGATTATCCCTACCTTCGGTAGCTTACGAGTTTACATCCATCCCTGGTCGGGTACAGTTTCCTTTCTCTTTCTCCCTTGTAGCCGTTACCCGAATTCGCGCAAGTGTGTCCACACCCCCCAAACTACCTAAATTCTCCCTATCCTGTAAGAGTGACAGCCGTAGTGGAGATCGATGAAGATCTTTATTCAACAAAGATCTATCTATGAATCGGCCTAGACTATCCTCTATCCGGATAGATATGTCCCTATGAGCGACTACGCCAATCTTTATATGTTTTGGCCACGTCCCTTTCCGCTCCGAAGAAGAAGGTTTGGATCTTTCAATCTTTATCATTTATTTTTTATTTATTCTTGCTAATATCGTGCTAAAACATCCTGACTCATTCATCATTCAGGGATGAATGATCCTAAGAGATGATAATGTTAGGACATCGTAAAATTTGAATGATTAACGATTTTATTTTTGACCGTATCACGTATGTAATGTCCATTTTTGACATGAATTATGTTTAGGGGTGTTAAAAGGATGTTGTGGAAAAGTTTCAGAATTTTCGGAGGGGGTTCGTAGTTATTTTGGGACCCTAAACATACCCCTTGTATGACTTATAAATATAAAACCCTCTTCTTTTAAGTTTTAAAGATCAAGATACCCTTTATACTCTCTTAAACTCAAAACCTAAGAAAGCTCAAGGATTTTTCAAGAAATCACTACTCCAGGCTTTAAACTTTGAATTCTCTTCAAATTATTCTATATTTCAAGCATATTGCTCATCCCTAACTTGTATTTTTACATATGGCCTAAATTGATTGGATATTCATGTGATTTAAATTGTGGGTTTGACACTGGGCTGAGGGCTTTTAGTTGTTTTTACTTAAATTACTATATGTTAAATTGATTATTCATGCTTTAAATTGATAATTTTAGGACTGAATTGGTGCATTGATCAAATGATTGGAATGGGGGACATGGGTTTCCCCAGATTGATGAAATTTTGACTTGATAATGGTATTAACCTCAACCCACTTTGTAAACTTGGTTTTGAATATGGATAATTGCATGATTTAACTTATCTTTTGAACTCATTTCATTGCACTGAATAAGTAAAAGAAAATAATGAATTTTGGATGCTCTTGGTGGCCATGGATTGGATTTTAAATTGAAACTTAGGAGTCAATTTTGTTATATGGATTGGTTTGACATAATTACATTATCTTGCAAACATATTAGAATGATGATACCAAGTGGTAAATGCCTTAATGAATGACTCTTGGGTTAATGGTTTGTTATGTACAAATAGTTTTAATTTGAGCTTAAAGAAAATTATGTAGCTCACCATGAAGGTGTAGATCCTAAGGGAATGGACAGTGAAAACCATGTTTTT
>NC_061116.1:146594829-146656550 GCF_002878395.1 Capsicum annuum | reverse complement strand
TACCCTTTCTGCAATTTTTCCTCAATTCATATGGATAACACTCATTGGGACCCTTTCAGTAGGGGAAACTATACCCATATAGCTTATGGGTTCTTTTAGGATAGAGCGATTTACACAGGTCAGGTTAATATTTTGAACTATCATATTAGTTGACCATTGTCCCTATCCCGACATTCTATATGTATTTATATGAATGTAGTGCATATGATTTATGACTGAATCTTTGTAATTGTATTATTTTATCTCTATCCCTTAAGTTACATGTTAGTGCTCGCTCCACTGTTTTTCGTTGGATGCTGTATCATTTTATGATGTAGGGTTTGAGGGCTTTTTTATTACTCCTATGCAGCGTTAGGTGATTTGATACTCATGTCGATCTATTGTGAAGTGGTGATCTTTTATCTGGCCCCTTGCTATGTCATTAGGTTTCTTTTCATATTTTAAGAAAATGTGGATTTATTTGGTCATGGTCAGGGATATGTCCCAATTTAGTTAATATTCTGATTTAGAGGCTTTTATGGATAAGTGTGGGTTGGATTATTGGTGTTGACTCTTGGAACTTTTTTTTTGACTTGTTTGTCTTTTTATTACTATCTTGATTGGTTTTCGCTTTATTATTATTATTGTGCTCTTGAGGTTAGGATAAGGGGGTGGTCTCGGTCCTTGGTGGGATTGAGATACCCATCACAACTAGGTTCTGGTTCGAATTGTGACATAGATAAAATAAGTCTTTAATTACATGGTATGGTTAAGGTTTCAAATAATTACCTTACATGGTTATTTGTTAGTTTTATAGCTATTTTTTGTGGACCTTCATATACAAATATTATACGCAATATATATAGCCAATACAACTCTCTCTCTCCCTCTCTCAGCTAACTGGCTAATTTAGCAACTGATTTAACTACATGTTTCATAAAAATATTTCAAAGCAAATATTTTTTTCCAATTCATCTGCATATTGTCTTTTCTAAACATCTGCTTTGAGTATGCATTGAAGATTTTGGAGTAATTTGTCATCTCTAAACATCCATTTGGATATGCATTGAAGATTTTGTAGTAATCTTAGTATTTTCATGTATATATATTAGTTTTCTTTTGATTTTTTGTATATTTTCTAAATTTTCATATATGAGCCGCTAAGTTTCTTTCAATTTCCTCTATTTGCAGTGTCAATTAGGATTTCAAGTAATCAATTACTTATTTCAAATGGCTAAAAATATTCTTATAGGAGATTGACAAGAGGTATTGAACTTGTAGACCCGATTTACGGTGGCACTCCATCGTTTGATTTGGGTGTTTCTGAATTAGATAGTGACAATGCAGATTTTGTAGTGTAGTTGAAAGAGGATAAGTTGAGAGCAGAGTCACGTAAAAAAACTACAGTGACCATGTTAATTTGCACAATAGCATGATAGATTTATACTCAAAAGATTATATAACTGACACTTTCAAATTATCAATAGTTGGTATAAGTGTACCAAAAAAAATGTTGTATCTACTAACAAGAATGAAAGGGCAAGAAGTTCCAAGTATTCTCACACAAAAGGGGAGTAATGATGTTGTGAATTATTCCAAGGTATTTTTATATATTTGTAAATCAATTATTTGATGTATGTATGTATAGAATTACATTTTTAACACAATATACATTTAAGGGCGATACTATGAATTTACATATACATATATACATTTTTAACATTATATACATCTAAGTGTAAAATTAGTTGTCCTTATATTTGAAGTTAGTGTATAGATATATACATTTTTAACATAATATAATTTATGAGTAAAACTAGTTGCACTATATCGAAAGTTAGTATATACGTCTTATTTGAAGATAGTATGTACATATATATATATTTTTAACATAATATCCATTTAAGTGGTATACTATGTATTTGTTTACATAAACTATATTGATCCATAATTTATACATTGCATATAAGTGTAAAACTTTCATATGTTTATATATGTGTGTGTGTGTTTTAAGATATGGAGTTTATTTCTATAAAGTAAGTTGGTTCTTCTATTTGTCATTAGTTATGTCTCAGATTATAATATGTTTTGTTATTTATACACTTATATTTAAAAAAAAAAATAGGTTTCTATGATTGTCTAAATTTTCTTTGCTCATTTGTGAAATTTTGATTTAATAGGATAGCATTTTTGTCATCACTGATCTTTCGAAGAAGTTTTATCTGTGGTGTATTACATGAAGAGACAGATTTTTGAAACTTTAAAACAGAAGTTAGTAGGTGAATAATTTAAAAGATTTATACAATATGCTTTGGTTAATACGCCTTCATGTCAGATTCATGGATTCAATTGTAAATATTTCGGTGCTCTATATCCCTTAAGTTGAAAATCAATTTCACGGATGCTCTCATGATGTGGTTTAATGGGTACATATTAAGATTTATATTAAGAAATTATCAATTGTATCTGGTCTAAACTATATTGCTTTGAAAGTCAATTTTGTATTCGACATAAGTGTACCGAATAGATTACTTCATATGTATTTTGGTACTGAAAAAAAACCTCACAAAGCAATGTTGTTCCAGGCTTTCAAGGACAAAGTATGGGGTCAGAACGATGATGATATTTTAAAGATTGTCATTTTTTATTTCATCATCGACTTATTATGTCTGGAGAAATACATATCGTTCAAGTATCAAGACTTCATTTTGACTTGGTTGACCAAGAAAGATACTTAAATTATTATTGGGATAAGAAAGCTTTCGACGAACTTGTCAAAATCATATAAAGAAAGCTAACCTCCGATGACAAGTACCACCGAATTCATGGTATTGCATAAGTTATGAAAGTAAGGATGTATGAATGTTGTTTGAACATCGATAGGAGACTTGCAATAAAAAATTGGTGATCGAATTTTCAGGTTGCTTATTGACAAATCATAAAAAATTGTCCACAAAATAAATGGCTTATGCGAAATATGTTTAGGTTCAACAAGGTAAAAGTCACTGCCTAAGTAACTTTCAAATACAAAGTTTATTGTTTAATAATTATACTTATTGATATATATAAATACAACCTCATTAGTTAATCATAATTGAATGACAGATTATTTTTCGCAACATCAAGACATCCGCAAGTGAAATTGTAATATTTCAACTTTCACCAAAAATAATTGATGTTGATACAATCCAAAACTCTTTCATCAGTCATGTTGTTAACCTCGACAATGTCTTTTGAGTGTTGTCCCCAATCTCAATATTGATAAAAGAAAGGCAAAAGTAGTTGCCTCGGTATCACTCATAAAAAAATAGAAGTAAATGTCATCAAATGCATTAACATCAAGCAAAAGTCCTGCAAAGATTATTTTAAATGTGGCAGACTTTAGGACACCACCATATTTTGTTATTAAAATAGTAACAAACACCATCTTAAAAATAAAGAAAATAGGAGAATAGATCCAGTCACCGAGTATTACTCCACTTACGTCTAAGGCAGCAGTAAAGAGAACCATGTTGTTTGATGATATGACTATTCTTAATCAAAATATTGATATGCTAGAGAATTAAAAAAGTCTATTTTAATCATCTATAAAATACAATAATTACTATATCATTCATTCACCACTATCGTTTTTAATATAAAGTGTAGGTGAAGGCAAAATAATTAAAGTTTGCATATTTTGACAAATGATAACAATCAGATGGTTCTGAATTCTATCAAAAGTAACAATACTCATGAGAAGATATGAATTATACAAACAATATTTTTGAATAGATTGTACATAATGTAGTACAAAACATAAACAATGATATGTCAATACTTATTAACATTCCTTCAAAAAGTCATCTATCGACAGAAAATGATAATTTTTATCATGCTAGTTAATTGTACTCCAGAAAGTAGGAAGAATTCAGAGGTACAACATATGGACTGCTACTACATACATATACACATATACTTATTTACATATGCATAATAAATGTTTCTAATTGTATTTAATATACATTACCCATAATTTATACTATTTGTTAATTTTGTATATACATATATGTATAAATTATTTTACAATTTATAAATATTTATAGTGTTATGTGTTTGAGTCTAAAAATATTATAGGTGTATAATAATATATTTATACATGCAGATAAATAAGTATATTCATCAATTCAGGACTCAATGCTTATATACTTAAAATCAAATAAGTAACATATACTTAAAATTGTATATACATAACTCTGTCTAACTATATGTATATTATCATATACATACAACTTCTAATTATATACGTAGCAATATGCATAATGATACATGATTAATCATACTGCTTAATATATTTATACTAATATATATATATATATATATATATATATTGAAATTACTTTATTTTTTCATGCATTTTATAGTGGAAAGTTGATTGACTTTTTAACTATTAGGTTCAAAGTACAAAAATAGACATCAACGTTCAAATTGATGAAATTAAATTTGTCAAATTAATTGATGAGTTGACAAATATGAAGGAGGTGGATGAGGATGTTGAAAGAAAAACTCCATTAACTGCCTCGATCAAAGTATAAATACTTTTACACAAATAAAGTTTAGATTAGTGTTTAATTGTTTTATCATATTTAAATCATTATATTCATATTTGTTTAGGTGTATGGATTTACAATTCAATTTTTTGAAGTTATCATGAATTTACAACACCGTTTTCAAGATGTTAATGTCCCGACCACTATCAGCAGTCACTCTGCTAATCATCAGGTCATGGTTACAGTCTTTATTCATATGGCCAATCTTCTTGAATTTGAGCAACTCAAATTCAATCACGATGTAATAGATTTTTAATTTTTGATTCCTTAACGAATAGTTCCCAAGTTTTAATACTGAAAGGTAGATCATAACTCTTAATAATTGTAAGGTTATCAAAGAAATATCAATACTATCATCGAGGATACAAAAATCAGGTCGATAGAACGCATCTCTTCACATGACTGATTTTGGATTTAAATCTGGTAAAATAATATATTAGTAAAAACTATTATTATTTTTGTACTTGTATATATTATCATTATTAATGTATATTTTTTAGGTAGCTCATCAAGTGTGTTTAAATTTTTAGCATGAAATATTTATTTATATCCGACTTTATATATGGGTCACTCAATAAGAAAGTGTATTATCGATATTTGACTTTGGTACAAAAAGAAATAACTAAAAAACACATTTTTACGGATGTTATCTAATATATTTTCTTAAACAACCTGTATATGTATATTTACTGGAGATTTATAAGTATGAATATATTTTGATAGGAACAGTGATGAAGAACATTACCTAAATAAAAAATAGTCCTCAATCCATAAATATTCTTGGGTGCTGAACCTATTTGAGATAAGAATTGATTTTGATTTAATAAGTTATTTTTTAATCAATTATTGAACGGATCGATCAGTAAATATTTTCTATTTATTTATACATTACATTATATTACTATAACACCCTGAGTCTATACTCTGGATGCTTGACGGTGTTCATAATCTCGAGGGACAACAAGATAACCCATGACTGGTACCTACTGCAATAACTGAATAATAATACTATAATTATGTGGAAATTAGGTGAAAAGTTGCCATAAGGTTCAAACTGAAAGTAAATACTGTATATTGAATACTGATACATCTATCTGAAATACTCTAGTCTGAAAAGCTTCTACTGTCTAAAAACGGAGTTGATGGGACAAGTCCCCAAGTAACTTCGATTACTGAAATAAACTGAGTACTAAAATACTAAAATAATAAGTTTGTCCTCAAACAATGAGGACTCACCACTAGTCTGCTGCTGATGGATCGGGCTGCTAAGTATGATCGGGAGCCCGTGTATCTGAACCTATGATATAAGACATCATAGCGCAAAAGAAAGGTATGTGTCAGTACTTTAATGTACTGGTTTGCAAGTGAGGTAGGCTGAAGGGCATGGATTCATATGCATGAACACTACTAACTGAATAACATGAGTATAACTGAATGAGAGTACATGCATAAATACGTAAATTGTAACTGAGATCATGATAACACTAGATACTGAATTCTGAATACTGATTAACTGATGTCTGAGTTTACTGATACTGTACTACTGATAACTGAGTGAATGTATTTGATAGCACTAATTTTGTGGAACTATGATGAGTTTCGTACTGAACTTAGTGATTGTGTCTAAAAATCTTAATTTAAGTAGAACTGAACTGAGTTCTATACTGAGACTGGAACTAAAACTGAGACTGTGGGAGGTAATCATCTAACTGACATGCCTCTTTTTGAATAGATTGGGATCCAACCTATAACCCCAGTTGGAAGGGTGTCAGTACCATGCCACGGGTAAATACAAGTTATGAGTTAACCCTCTCTGACAGGATTCTCTTTCGTCAACCCTCACTGGCAGCAAAACTCATACGAGATATATCAACCCTAATCTAGTATGAGGATATCTCAACCTACGCTGGCTATGTATTTCTACAATACAGGGATTGCTACTAAGGGTCAAACCCTCTGCTGGCAAGAATGCCTCCATCCCTGGGTTCGCTCGGTGCTGAATACAACTCCCAATCTGAACTGAATACCGAACTGGACTAGACTGATACTGAGTCTACTGAGTTTTTCCTGAGGTCTGTAACTGACTGGGAGTACTATTGATTGTGACATGACTGAGATTATTCTATAACTGACACTGGTTCTAGGTAAACAGCTAAATTGTTGGGTATTAAATACCCCCAGGACTAGATAGCATGAAAATTAAAGCATCACATGTCCTTGCATAGCATAGAAATGCACACTTGTTCATAATACATCTATAGAGGCATTTTATCAAACATTTGAGTGGCATGAACTAGTATACATGCTAACATGATATAATTTCACTATTAAATTCACATGAACAACTCATCAAATACTTAAAAGGCATTGTATATGCAAATAGTACTAATCAACACATGAGAATCACAATTTTAAGGCTTTAACATGAATTCACATGATACTACATACATAATAATTGTTTTTACATAAATCTTGCACTTAATCATGGAATAGAAACTCAATCAACATTATATTCATGAATACACTTGAATCCAAATCATGGAAATTATGAAATCAATTTACTTAAAGTTTAAAAGAGTTTCTTGGACTCAAAGGGTGGAAGGAACCCTTGGATGAACACATGACATACCTTAAAGCTTGAACTCTGAAATATTGATGGGTTTCCTTGGAACTTGGATTCTTGAATGTGATGAACTAAGGATTGTTCTTGAAAAATTCTAGAGAGAATGAGTAAATTTTGCCTTTTGGATAGCTTAATTACTTATTTTGAGGGATGATATAAGATGGTAAAAGACCCATTTACCTCTCTGGATACGGGTTTTAATTACTGAAAATTGGACTAGCGATGCGCAGACCAACGCACCGCGTCATTGGCATCGACGCGATGGCCAATGCACCACGTTGAGTCTGAATTGGTTCATTGGAATTTGCACTGGGAGATGGAGGAAAATATTCATCGATGCGATGGACGATACAGCACATCGAGATCGCGTGGATCTACTGGTTTGAGCTTTCAAACGTGACTCAAACGAAGTCCAAAAAGTTCAAAACTTGTCCAAGAATATCTACTGACATTCCTGATCCTGGATTAACCTAAAAATCGATATTTAAAGGCCATAAGGATCGTGAAAAAGGATCACTAACATACGAAGGTTAAAATAACTCTAAGTATGAACACTTCGCTGAATTTTTTTCTAAGTTTGGGACCCCTTACTAGCTTTTATAGGACTGAATGAAGCTTAGGATTTTGGTGGGTCTTATAATATCTCTCCCTTGGGAACATTCATCCTCAAATGAGGCTGACTGAGCTGAGAATACTAATAGACTGAATTTAGATATAGGATATGCTCAATTGTAACATAATTTTGTACTTCATTTGAGGCACGTTTGAAAGCTACTGATATGCAAAACTGAATTTAGATACAAGACATGCATAACACTACTGATATGCTGAAATTTTGTACTAAACATGCATATCTGATGCATGAGTACATGGCTGAGCGTAATTCATGAATGCATAACTTGAATTGCTAATAAGCTGAGTTTCTTATGATGAACATGCATATCTAATTCATGAGTACATAACTAAAAAATGCAATGGCAATTGATACAAAGTCTATAAGGGAAATCTAAGCATGAAACTCAATAAGTTTAAAGAGAATCATTACCTTAGGTGAGTCTGAGATTCAGGAGAAGAGGTGAGGATACTTGGCTTGCATATCTGCTTCTGTATCCCAAGTAGCTCCCTCAACGAACTGATTCTGCCAAAGAACTTTGACTAGAGGAACTTCTTTATTCATCAGTCTGTGAATCTGATAGTCAAGGATTTTGACTAGGACCTTTTCATAAGAGAGACTTTTTTGAATATCTAGGCCCTCAATAGGGACTACAACTGCTGGGTCGCCTATGCATTTATTTAGCAAGGAGACATGAACACTAGATGGACTGAAGCTAAGTCTGAAGGCAACTCAAGCTCGTAAGCTACACTTTTGAAATGGCTGAGAATTCGGTAAGGAACGATATATGGGGGATTGAGCTTCCCCGTTTTGCCAAACCTTTCACTCCTTTCATAGGATAGATATTCAAATACACATAATCACTAATCTCAAACTTGAGATCTTTTCTCCGTATATCTGTGTATGATTTCTATCAGCTCTGAGTTGTCTTAAGCCTTTTCCTGGTCAGTTGAACTTTCTCTAAGGTGTCAAACACCAAGTCAGGCCCTACCACTATGGCCTCTCCCACTTTAAACCAACCAATGGGAGACCTACATATCCTTCCATAGAGAACTATTTTGATCTACATATCCTTCCATAGAGCGCCTCAAATAGAGCCATCTGAATGCTGGAATAATAGCTATTGTTATATGCGAACTCAATCAAAGATAAGTGGTCATCCCAAATACCTTTAAAGTCTATCGTACATGCTCAAAGCATATCCTCTAAGTCTGAATGGTCTTTTCTGCTTGACCATCTTTCTGAGGGTGGAAAGCTATACTAAGATGGACTTAGGTACCAAGACCCTTTTGAAAGACTTTCTAGAAATGAAAGATGAACTGCGTACCTCTATCTAAGATAATAGACAATGGAACTCTGTGTAATCTGACAAACTCTCTGACATAGAGCTTGGCATAGTCCTCGACTGAATAAGAGGAATAGACTGATAGGAAATGAGCTGATTTGGTCATCCTTCTACAATGACCCAAACTAAATCATGCTAATAACGAGTACGAGGCAAACCCATCACAAAATCTATGTTCACTTCTTCCACTTCCAAGTGGGAATACTAAACACCTGAATAGACTCACTAGGCTTCTGGTGCTCAATCTTAACCTGCTGACATGTTGAGCACTTGGCTACAAACTCTGCAATGTCTCTTTTTATCCCACTCCACCAATAGATCTCTGACAAATCATGGTACATCTTAGTTGCCCCTAGATAAATAGATTAACAAGCACCAGACGATTCTGCAAGAATTCACTATCTTAGGTCATCTACACCTGGCATACATAGGTGACCCTAATAATGCAGAATACCATCTTTCTCTTAGGAGAAAACCTCTATCTAATAATGCAGAATACCATCTTTCTCTTAGGAGAAAACCTCTATCTTCTAATTTCTGATTGATTTTTTCAACTTAACTAGGCTGGTATCCCTATCCTGCCTTTTCTTTTCCTTGAAAACCATGGATGATTCTGAACTACTCTGCACCCACACACTACTTTCTACTGAATTGACTAAGCGAACACCTCATTGGGCAAGTTGATGAACTTTCTAAGCTAACTTCTTCTTACCATCCTCCATATTAGCAACACTACCCATAGACATCCTACTAAGAGCATCAGTCACTACATTGGCTTTACCCAAATGATACAGGATGCTTATGTCGCAGTCCTTCAACAAATCCAACCATTTTCTCTGACGGAAGTTTGGGTCTTTCTAGGAGAACACATATTGTAGGCTCTTATGGTCAGTGACCACATCGACGTGCACACCATACAAATATTACCTCTAAATCTATAAGGCTAATACTACTACTGCTAACTCAAGATCATGAGTTAGATAGTTATTTTCATGGGGCTTAAGATATCTAGAGGAATAGGCTATGAACTTACCTCTTTGCATCAAAAAACACCCCAAACCAACTCTGGAAGCATCATAATACACAATAAAGCCGTCTGAACCATCTAGTAGAGTCAAAACTGGGGTTGTAGTGAGTCGAGTCTTCAACTTCTGAAAACTCTTCTCACAAGAATCTGACCACTAAAATTTGACTTTCTTCTGAGTCAATCTAGATATAGAGGATGCAATAGAAAAAACCCCTTAATAAACTATTGGTAATAGCTAGCTAAACCCAAGAATCTCTAAATATCTGATGGAAAGATGGGTATGGGCTAGTTTCTCACTACTTCAGTCTTTTGGGGATCAACTCTAATGCCATCATTTGAAATGATATGGAAGAGGAAGGCTACTAATTTTAACAATAAATTTCACTTACTAAATTTGGTGAATAGTTGATGGTTTCTAAGAGTCTATAATACTATTCTGAGATGGTTTTCATAATCATGATCACTGTAGGAGTAGATAAGGATGTCATCTATGAACACTATGATGAACATATCCAAGTACTTCTTGAACACATGGTTCTGAGCTGATGATAGCTTGATCTAAGGTCTATCTTAGAAAAGTAACTGGCACACTAAAGTTGATCAAATAAGTCATCGATTCTGGGAAGTGGATACTTGTTCTTGATCATGACTTTATTTAGCTAATGGTAGTCTATATACATTTTGAGAGAACCATCTTTTTTATGCATGAATAAAATTCGTGCACACCATAGAGACACACTGGGTCTAATGAATCCCTTATCTAGGAGATCTTTCAACTATTCTTTTAATTCTCTGAGTTCTACAAGTGCCATTCTGTATGGCAGAATAGATATGGGCTGAGTGTCTGGAAGAAGGTCTATTCTGAAGTCGATTTCCTTTTCGAAAAGGACTCCAAAAAGATCTTCGGGAAACATATCTAGGAATTCACATGCTACTGACACTAATTAAAGATTAGGGGTTTCTGAGTTAGTCTTGGACTCGAATAAGATGGTAGACACATTCCTTAGATATCATTTTCCTTGCCCTAAGGTAGCAAATAATTTGACCCCTAAGTGATGAAGTACTACCCCTCCACTCTAGGATGGGCTCATTTGGAAACTAAAACTGGACAATTCTATTTCTACAGTTGACTGGGGCATAGTAGGAATAAAGCTAATCTATGTCGAGAATGACATCAAAATTGACCATCTTTAATTCCACTAAATCTGCTGAAGTGACTTTCTGAAATACCATAATTGGACAGTTCCTGTATACCTGCCGAGCTATGATAGATTTACCCACGAGGGTGGAGACTGAGAAAGGCTCTTCTAGGATTTTGGGACTGACTCCGATGTCGACAGCTATATATAGAGTTACAAAGGATAAAGAAGCTCATGGATCTAGTAAAGCATAAACATATAAATAATAAACTTGTAACGTACCAGTGACCATATTAGGAGAACTTTCCTGATCTTATAAGGACTGAAGGGCATAGAATCTATTTGGGTGTTGCCCACTGGTGGTACTGGAAGCGGCACCCTACTAATTTAGGTGATCGGACTGAGGTGGGGGACGATTATGCTAACTCTGAAAAGCCACCTGAGGACACTCTCTAATGCTGTAGCCTGGCTTTCCATATCTGAAATATACATCACTGCCAGCTCTGTAGACACCCTGATGTCTATCTCTATTTCCATCTTTGAATTTCAGCAAAGGAGAACTGGCTAAGGACGGAGCTGGAACTAAGGATTTTGGGTGAAACTGAGAATGATTACCACCCTCTAACTTAGGCTGAGCGAAGTTGAAGATACCTATTATAGATCTCTTGTTCTTCCTCTTTTTTTCTTTATTCTTAGCCTCCTTTATCTATTGAGCATGGACTGTAAGCCTGGATATGTCTATATCTTTAATTAGCATTGCAGTTCTACACTTCTTGACCATATTGCTAGACACACCAAACACAAACTTACTTATCTTTGTTCTACTATCTTCTACCATATGAGAAACGTATCTAGATAACTGAGTAAACTTGAGAGAATACTCTTGTACCATCATTTGGCCCTATTTCAGATTAATAAACTCTATAACCTTTGCTTTTCTCAACTCCAGCGGGAAGAACCTATCTAGAAAAGTAATGGAAAACTCCTCCTATTCTATGGGTCCTGTATCTATGGCCCTCTATGCTTTCCACTATTTAAACCATAAGTGAGCCATATCCTGCAACTGATATTTAGCTAGCTCAGCACTCTTACTAGCTATCACCCCCATAATGTCTGTAACCTTCTGTACCTGGTCAAAAAATTCATATGGGTCATCACCTGACTTAGACCCAGTAAAGGATAGAGGTTTTATTCGGGTGGTCTTGAATCCTAGATACAACAGTATTGGTGTAATATCCTGGGAAATTTTTCATTAAAATTTTATGTGTAAACGTGTTGGGTTCTATCTTCTAGAATGAATTATAAATTTTCCGTGCAAAATGTCTTAGATTATGACCCACCATTGTGTAGATTATCAAATAATATTTCCAACAATATGTGGATCATCCAAAAAGGACACCCGAGCGACAAGTTATGAACATTCTGATCGAACCGTGAATAGTACTATACAGTAAAATGTGCAGGAAAAAGTACTGAGGCCTGGCGTATTTTTACTCCAACTTTAAACGATCATAACTCCTTGTACATAATAATCTGGGTGATCTACTATATATCAACGAAAATCTCTGCGAGTCCTATTTCCAATGAAACTGGTTTCATCCAATTTGTCTATCGGTGCAAAAAGTTATGGTCGATCTACTTTAGCCTATCAAAAGCGAATTTTTGGGTCAACTTCAAATGATCATAACTCCTCGTACATAATGACCTGGGTGAGATACTATATATTAACAGAAATATATGAGAGTCCTCTTTCAAATGAAATTAGTTTCATCCAATTTGAATATCGGAGTAAAACGTTATGGTTGATCTACTTCAGACTATCGAAACAGTCCACCAAAGGACAGATTCGAGAATTTTTTTTATTTTTGGGGCATTTTGGTCATTCCCCCTCACTCAAAATCCATCCAAACCCTATATTAAAGCCTATTAGAAGCATTATATGTTATATTTCATCAAACTCCATCAAAAAGAAAACCCTAAGCTCCTACATTCAACTTCAAGAAACTCCAAAGTTCACCATTAATTCTGCAAATTTATTCAAGATTCCAAGTTCCTAGTTCAAGAACTTCAAGAACCATCATTCAAAGGCACGATTAACATCTCAAAAATGAGTATCGATCTAAAGTTCATCATTCAAGGTATGTGGAGTTTTTCAAAAATAACTCTCTTTCGTTCTTGTGCCCAAAAGTCATTTTCTTTACAAAAGCATGATTTTTATTTGATTTTTACGAATTTGAAGCATGAAACCCATATCTTATGATGATTATTATGAAATCTTGATATTTATGATTTTGAAAGATGAATTTATATGCATGGAGATATAAAGCATGAATCTTGAATGATATTTATCATGATTTTGATATTTGGGTCGTGAATCACCATTGGAAATTATGTTTTTTTAGAAAGTATGTGTTATAAGCACGTTTATGTTGAATATTTGAGATATTTTAAATGATTTGACCTTTTGGTCTTAATGGAGTTATTTTGAACTCGAGTGTGAAAGAAATCCACAACGTGGTTGATTTTGATAGATGGGAAGCATGATGGCTCCCAATTTATATTTATATATTACTGAAATTATTTTGTTGTGGATTGTCTTTGAAATGATCTGAGCTAATTCCGGAAGTAATCTTTAGCACCGAGTGGGAGGTATAAAGTGATCTTACTTCCTTAGAACTACGTGCCCCCGTAGGAGTGAGCCTGAGGCTGATTTATATAGTGATCACTAGTTTGTGTGGATTTGATATCAATAGTCCTACTCTGATGGCAAGGATAGGACAGCTCTCCCCAACGTGGGTTGTACGTTAGACTCCATGTAGGTCACATGGTTTATGTCGGTTATAGGATCTCCCAGTGTATGTGTGTTTCCTTGTGTCTATGGTGAATGGTGAAGTAATTTGAAAGTGGAATTGTGAAAGTTATTCTTTCAAAAGATTTAAATGATATTTACATTATGAGAATTGATATTCTTGATGAACTGAAAGTGATTGACAAATTATATAATGACTCACATGTGTTATTACTTATTTCATCCTCTCATGATTATGATGATTTTCTGCGAGCTATGTGAATCTTTCATACATCCTGCATATTTCTTATAAATATTTATGATGGTGATGTTTATACAGCTGCATACACCCCCATATACTCGGTTCTTTTCTATGGTACTGACCCACATCTTTGGATGTGGACTGCATTTTCTCGGAATGTAGGTTCAGGTGCTCAGTTCCAGGTTCAACAGTGATTCTTCGGGCACACTGTTCTACATTCTTTGTTATGGTGAGTCCTCATGTTCCGAGGACATGATGTCTGATATTGGTTTTACGGAATTGTTTACATTTGATAACTGAGTATGAGTCAGTTGGGGCATGTCTCAATGGCTCGCTAGTTTTATTTATTTTCTTAGAGGCGTGTCAGACTAGTATAGATATTAGGAGTTGACTAATAAGTCGTATTTTGTTAACTTTCTGAAACTATTTTATTCTTGGATGATGATTACTTTGTTGATATTTAAGGGTTATTTATGGAAACCTCGTTGATTTGTGTTGAACTGAATAAAAATGGCTCAAAGGGTTAGTTTGGGGCTACTCGTAGCCTCAAGCACAGTGTGACACTTCGGGACCCATTTTTCGGGGCGTTATAAATTTGGTATCAGAGCCTAAGGTTTTAAGGTTTCCTAGGGAGTCTAACAAGCCACGTTAAGTAGAGTCTTGATCATCAGTACGTAGCGCGCCACATCTATGAGCAAGAGGCTATAATACATTTTAGGAAAAAGTATGATTCTTTTTTTAGAAGTCTATCGTGCTTAAAGTATCTCTCTCTGTTGTTAATTCGTGCTCTCCTCTTTCAGAAATATGCCTCCACGTCGAGCAAAAAAAAATAATGATGGTCAGCAACCTCAACCCACTGACCCATTGAATGAAAATGTGTCTCATGCTGAATTTCAGGTAGCCTTCCAGGCATTGGCCTAAGCTTGATAGAGAGATAGAGTTTGATATCGATCTTCTTCCTGATACTCAGCCCATTTCTATTCCTCCTTACTGTATGGACCTTGCAGAACTTAAGGAGTTGAAAGAGCAACTCAAGGATCTACTAGATAAGGGTTTCATAAGGCCTAGTGTTTCTCCTTGGGGTGCTCCTGTGTTGTTTGTGAGAAAGAAAGATGGCTCTTTGCATATGTGCATTGATTATCGCCAACTAAATAAAGTCAGTCAAAAATAAGTACCCCCTTCCAAGAATAGATGATTTGTTTGACCAATTGCAAGATGCAAGTTATTTCTCAAAGATAGACCTTCGTTCCGGCTATCATCAACTCAAAGTTAGGGAGTGTGACATCCCGAAAACCATTTTTCAAACTCGTTATTGCCATTTTGAGTTTCTTGTTATGTCTTTCGGGTTAAATAATGCCCCAGTATCTTTCATGGACCTTATGAATCAAGTGTTCAGATCATATTTAGATATGTTTGTCATAGTTTTCATCGATGATATACTGGTGTACTCCTGTAGTGAGGATGAACATTCTGATCATATCTGAACTGTCTTGCAAACCCTTAGAGATCACAAGTTTTTTTCCAAGTTCAGTAAGTGTGAGTTTTGGCTAAGGTCATTTGCTTTTCTGGGTCATATCATTTCTTCTGAGGGTATTAGAGTTGATCCCCAAAAGACCGAAGCTGTTAGAAATTGGCCAAGACCTATTTCTCTAATTGATATCCAAAGTTTCTTGGGTTTAGCTGGCTATTACCGCCATTTTGTTGAGGGTTTCTCCTCTATAGCGTCTTCTATGACTCGGTTGACCCAAAAGAAAGTGAATTTCTTGTGGTCCAAATCCTGTGAGAAGAGTTTTCAGGAGTTGAAGACTCGACTCACTTCAACCCCTGTTTTGACTTTGCCTGATGGTGTTGATGGTTTTGTGGTGTACTATGTTGCTTTGAGAGTTGGCTTGGGTTGCGTATTGATACAGAAGGGTAAGGTGAAAGCTTATGCTTCTAGAAAATTGAAACCCCATGAGAAAAATTAACCCACCCATGACCTTGAGTTGGCTGCTGTTGTGTTTGCTTTGAAAATTTAGAGACACTATTTGTATGGTGTCCATGTTGATGTTTTCACTGATCATAAGAGTCTGCAGTATGTGTTTAACCAGAGAGAATTGAATCTTAGGCAGAGATGATGGTTAGAATTTTTAAAGGACTATGATATGAGTGTGTTGTACCATCCAGGCAAGGCCAATGTTGTGGCAAATACCCTAAGTAGAGTGTCCATGGGTAGTGTTTCGCATGTGGTAGAAGGTAAGAAAAAGTTGGCTCATGATGTACATCATTTGGCTAGATTGGGGGTTAGGTTATTTGACTCTACTGAAGGTAGTATAGGGGTTCAGAGTAGTTCCGAATCCTCCTTGGTTTTGGAAGTGAAAGGAAAAGCAACACTTAGATGCTAGTTTGGTCAGACTGAAGGAGTCAGTCAAGGACCAAAAAGTAGAGGTTTTCTCCCAAGGGGGAGATGGTGTGTTGAGATTGCAGGGTAGATTGTGTGTCCCAAATGTTGATGATCTGAGACAGAGGATTATGGCTGAAGTGCACGGGATATGATATTCTATTCATCTTGGTGCCACCAAGATGTACCGAGACTTGCGGGAAATCTATTGGTGGAGTGTCATGAAGAATGATATAGCAGCATTTGTAGCTAAGTGTTCAACATACCAACAGGTTAAGGTTGAACACCAAAGACCTGGTGGTATGATGCAAGAGTTTAGTATTCCCACCTGGAAGTGGGAAGAGATAAATATGGACTTCGTGATTGGTTTACCTCCTTCCCGACGCCATCATAATTCCATTTGAGTTGTGGTTGATAGGTTGACTAAGTCTCCTCATTTCTTATCTGTTCATACTTCATATACTGCTGAGGATTACGCTAGATTGTATATCCGAGAGCTATTCAGACTGTATGGAGTTCCCTTGTCTATCATTTCGGATAGGGGTACTCAGTTCACTTCGCAATTTTGGAAAGCTTTTTAGAAGGGTCTTGGTACCCAAGTGCTTTTGAGTTCTACTTTTCATCCACAGACCGATGGTCTGGCTGAACGGACCATCCAGACCTTAGAGGATATGTTGAGAGCTTCTGCATTTGACTTTAAGGAAATTTGGGATGATCACTTACCGTTGATAGAGTTTGCTTACAATAACAGTTTCCACTCTAGTATTGGCATGGCTCCATTTGAATCCTTATATAAGAGGAAGTATAGATCACCCATAGGTTGGTTTAAGGTGGGTGAAGCGGCTGTGAGTGGTCCTGATTCGGTATTTGAGGCAATGGAAAAATTTAAGTTGATTAGGGAAAGGTTGAAAACTGCGCAGAGTCGTCAAAAGTCATATGCGGATGTTAGAAGGAGAGACCTTGAGTTTGAAGTTGGTGACCTAGTGTATCTAAAAATTTCACCTATGAGGGGGGTGAAGAGATTCGGAAAGAAAGGAAAGCTTAGTCCTCATTATGTTGGTCCTTACAAAATTCTTAGCAGTGTTGGTAAGGTAGCTTATGAAGTCGAGTTGCCTTCCGAGTTGTCCTCTGTTCATCCAATATTCCATGTCTCCAAGCTTAGAAAGCATATTAGCGATGTTGTGGTAGTGGATTCCTCTGTGAGTGCTGACATTCAAGAAAATCTTTCTTTTGATGAGATTCCTGTTGAGATTCTTGATTTCAGTGTCCGAAGACTAAGGAACAAAGAAGTTCCCTTGGTCAAGGTGTTATGGCGAAACTAATCTATTGAGGGTGCAACTTAGGAAGCTGAGGCGGATATGCGATCCACGTACCCACACCTATTTTCTGCGAACTCCACTCAAGACGAAGGTACCGTTCTTTCCTAAATCATGCACTTTTGATAAAAGTTGCAGCAGTTCAGCTGTCATTTATTATGTGTTCAGCTGTAGTTTCTTGAATTTATGCATTCTATGTTGCGTTCGGAGTGAGAAACGATGTGGTGATGAGTCTAACGAATGGTTTCAGCTGTATACTCTATTCCCTATCTAATCTTGGCATGACTAGCATCATTCGAGGATGAATTTTTCCAAGGAGGGGATGATGTAATACCCTGGGAAAGTTTTCATTGAAATTTTATGCATAAATGTGTTGGGTTCTATCTTCTAGAATGAATTATAAATTTTCCGTGCAAAATGTCTTAGATTATTACCCACCATTGCGTAGAGTATCGAATAAGCTTTCTAAAGACATGTGGACACCCTAGTGACGAGTTATGAACATTCCGATCGAACCGTGAATAGTACTGAACAGTAAAACGTGCAGGAAAAAGTACTGAGGCCTGGCGTATTTTTGCTCCAACTTTAAACAATCATAACTCCTTGTACATAATGATCTGGGTGATCTACTATATATCAACGGAAAGCTCTACGAGTCCTCTTTTGAATGAAATTGGTTTCATCCAATTTGTCTTTCGAAGCAAAAAGTTATGGTCGATCTACTTCAGCCTACCAAAAGTAAATTTTTGGATCAACTTCAAACGATCATAACTCCTCGTACACAATAATCTGGGTGAGATACTATATATCAACAGAAATATATGAGAGTCCTCTTTCTAATGAAATTAGTTTCATCCAATTTGAATAGCGGAGTAAAACGTTATGGTTGATCTACTTCAGACTATCAAAACAGTCCACCAAAAGACAGATTTAAGATTTTTTTTTATTTTTAGGGGCGTTTTGGTCATTCCCCCTCACCCAAAATCTGTCCAAACCCTATATATATGTTATATTTCATCAAAATCCCTCAAAAATAAAACCCTAAGCTCCTACATCCAACTTCAAGAACCTCCAAAGTTCACTATTAATTCTGCAAATTTATTCAAGATTCCAAGTTCCTAGTTCAAGAACTCCAAGAACCATCATTCAAAGGTACGATTAACATCTCAAAAATGAGTATCGATCTAAAGTTCATCATTCAAGGTATATGGGGTTTTTCAACAAGAACTCTCTTTCATTCTTGTGCCCAAAAGTAATTTTCTTTACAAAGGCATGATTTTTATTTGATTTTTACGAATTTGAAGCATGAACCCATATCTTATGATGATTATTATAAAATCTTAATGTTTATGATTTTGAAAGATGAATTTACATGTGTGGAGATATAAAGCATGAATCTTGAACGATATTTATCATGATTTTGATATTTGGGTCGTGAATCTCCATTGGAAATTGTGTTTTTTTTTAGAAAGTGTGTGTTATAAGCACGTTGATATTTAATATTTGAGATATTTTGAATGATTTGACCTTTTGGTCTTAATGGAGTTATTTTGAACTCGAGTGTGAAAGAAATCCACAATGTGGTAGATTTTGATAGATGAGAAGCATGATGGCTCCCGATGTATATTTATATATTACTGAAATTTTTTTGTTGTGGATTGCCTTTGAAATGATCTGAGCTAAGTCTGGGAGAAATATTTAGCACTGAGTGGGAGGTATAAAGTGATCTTAGTTCCTTAGAACTACGTGCCCCCGTAGGAGTGAGCCTGGGGCTGATTTATATAGTGATCACTAGTTTATGTGGATTTGATATCGATAGTCCTACTCCGATGGTAAGGATAGGATGGCTCTCCCCAACATGGGTTGTACGTTGGACTCAATGTAGCTTACATGGTTTATGTCGGTTATAGGATCTCCCAGTGTGTGTGTGTTTCCTTGTGTCTATGGTGAATGGTGAAGTGATTTGAAAGTGGAATTGTGAAAGTTATTCTTTCAAAAGATTTAAATGATATTTACATTATGAGAATTGATATTCTTGATGAACTGAAAGTGATTGACAAATTATATGATGACTCACATGTGTTATTGTACTTATTTCATGATATTTACACTATGAGAATTGATACATCCTGCATATTTCTTATAACTATTTATGATGATGTTGTTTATACAACTGCATACACCCCTATTACTCGGTTCCTTTCTATGGTACTGACCTACATCTTCGGATGTGGGCTGCATTTTCTCGTAATGTAGATTCAGGTGCTCAGTTCCAGGTTTGACAGTGATTCTTTGGGCACGCTATTCTACATCCTCTGTTGTGGTGAGTCCTCATGTTCCAAGGACGTGATGTCTAATGTTGGTTTCATGGAGTTTTTTACATTTGATAACTGAGTATGAGTCAGTTGGGGCATGTCTCAATGGCTCGCTGATTTTATTGATTTTCTTAGAGGCTTGTCAGACTAGTATAGATATTGGGAGTTGACTAATAAGTCATATTTTGTTATCTTTCTAAAATTCTTTTATTCTTAAATGGTGATTACTCTGTTGATATTTGAGGGTTATTTATAGAAACCCCGTTGATTTGTGTTGAACTGAATGAAAATGGCTCAAAGGGTTAGCTTGGGGCCACTCGTAGCCTCAAGCACCGTGTGATGCTCCAGGACCCATTTTTGGGGGCATTATAATTGGCCACTGGGTTAGCCGGAATGGTAGCTGGGCATTTATTCTAGGCTGCCACAGAATGAGCTAGGATGGTGAAAGTTACTTTGAATTTAGCGTGGGAGACATAAGTGTGGCACGCTATATACCCATGCACAAGACTCTACTAGATATGGATTTTAGACTTCCTAGAACTCTATTGAACCTTAGGCTATGATACCAAGTTTGTAACACCCCGAGTCTATACCCCGAATGTTATACGGTGCTTATAATCCTGAGGGACCACAAGCTAACCCATGATAGATACCTGCTGCAATAACTAAATAATAATACAATAATTATGTAGAAATTAGGTAGAAACTTTCCATAAGGTTCAAATTGAAAGTAAATATTGTATACTAAAAACTAAATACTGATATATCTGTCTGAAATACTCTAATCTGAAAAGCCTGTACTATCTAAACAAGGAGTTGATGGGACAAGTCCCCAACTAACTCCGACTACTAAAATAAACTTAATACTGAAATAATTAGTGTATCCTCAAACAATGAAGACTCATCACTAGTCTGTTGCTGATGGCTCAGGCTACTAAGTATGATCGGGAGCCCATACCTCTGAACCTATGATATAAGACATCATAGCGCAAAAGAAATGTATGTGTCAGTACTTTGAATATACTGGCATGCTAGTGAGGTAGGCTGAAATGCATGGGTTTATATGCATGAACACTACTGACTGAATAACATGAGTATAACTGAATGAGAGTACATGCACGAATACATAAACTGTAACTAAGATCATGATAATAATGGATACTGAGTTCTGAATACTGATTAACTAATGTTTAAGTTTACTGATACTGTACTACTGATACCTAAGTGACTGTATTTGACAAGCCTAATTCTGTGGAACTGTGCAAAGTTTCGTACTAAACTAAGTAACTGTGTCTGACAGTCTTAATTTCTGTAGAGCTTAATTAAGTTCTATACTAAGACTGGAACAGAAACTGAGACTGTGAGAGGTAATCATCTAACCAACATACCCCTTTCTGAATAGATTAGGGTCCAACCTGTAATCCTAGTTATAAGGATTTCAGTACCACGCCATGAGTAAAGACAAGCTGTGAGTTAATCCTCTCTGACAAGAAACTCTTTCATCAACCCTTGCTGGCACAAACTTGTACGAGATGTATCAACCCTAATATGGTAGGAGGATATCTCAACCTATACTGGCTATGTAGTTTTGTAATGCAGGGATTGCTACTAAGGGTCAAACCCTCTGCTGGCAGGAATGCCCCCATCCCTGGGTTCGCTCGGTGCTAAATCCTACTTTTAGCAGAATAGATACTGAATTGATTCCTATTTCATACTAGGCTTGACTGAACTATTACTGATTATACTGTCTAACTAAATTAAACTGAGCTCACTAAGTTTTATTGACTGACGGAATACTACTAAATTTTATTACCTGACTGAATTTACTGAGGTCTAAAATAAATATTGAACTGAACTAGACTGATACTGAGTCTACTAAGTTTTTCCTGAGTTCTGTAACTGACTGAGAGTACTAATAATCATGACATGACAGAGATATTCCATAACCAACACTAGCTCTAGGTAAATAGCTAAATTATTGGGTATTAAATACCCCCAGGACTCGATAGCATGTAAAGTAAAGCATCATATGACCTTGCATAGCATAGAAATGCACACTTGTTCATAATGCATCTATAGAGGCATTTTATCAAACACTTGAATGGCATGAACTAGTATACATGCTAACATGATATAATCTCACTATTAAATTCAGATGAACAACTCATCAAACACTTGGAAGGCATTATATATGCACATAGTACTAATCAACTCATGAGCATCATAATTTCAAGGCTTTTAACATGAATTCACATGATACTACATTCATAATAGTTGTTTTTATATAAATCTTGCACTTATTCGTGGAATAAAAACTCAATCAACATTATAATCATGAACACACTTGAATCCAAACATGAAAATCATGAAATTAATTTACTTAAAGTTTAAAAGAGTTTCTTGGACTCCAAGGGTGGAAGGAACCCTTGGATGAACACATGACTTTATTTAAAGCTTGAATTCTAAAAGAATGATGGATTTTCTTGGAACTTGGATTCTTGAATGTGATGAACTAGGGTTTGTTCTTGAAAAATTCTAGAGAGAATGATTAAATTTTGCCTTTTAGATGGCTTAATTACATGTTTTGGGGATGATATAAGATGGGAAAAGACCCATTTATCCCTCTAGATGTGGGTTTTAATTACTAAAAATTAATCTAGCAACGCGCAGACTGATGCACTGTGTCTTTGGCATTGATGCGATGGCCATCTGTAACACCCCGTAAAATTTTCTCATAGTCTGAGCCCTAGAGCGTGTCAAGTAAAGTGTAAATTTGGTCCTAAAAGATTGATAAGTGACTTCCCAAGTGAGAAATATTTTAAACCATGTATAATTTCCCTAATATTGCCTTTTTTTCACGTAGATAATTGAATAAGCTTTCCGTCGATACCAATTTTGTAAAAATCCAACATCGGATGAGGAAGTTATGGTCGTTTTACCAAGAGTTGTTAGAACCGCCCAGGTACGATGGACAGGTTGACAGACCATCGAGCTTTCGATGGACCATCGCCCAAACCATCACAACCAAGGTAGTGACTCTCTCTTCTGGCCTAAGTGTGATAGCCAAGAAAAAGGACCATCAAGCTAGCGACGGACCATTGCTAAGACCATCACAACAGAGGTAGTGTGTCTTTTTTCTAACCAAGGTGCGATGGATGATTCGACGGGTAGCGATGGATCATCACTCTAACCGTGGCAAATCCCATTCAGTATTCTTAACACATTTTTAAAAAGGGTTTTCGATCTTTCCCACCTTTTTTAACCCTTATATATATATCTTGAATAAAGCTGAGGGCTTCATTCTTCATCTTCAACATCAAAGCTATGGTTTCCTACAAGATCAAAACCCTTCTTTCTTTAAGAAGAAAAAAATCAAGAAATCAAGAATCTCTCCAAAAGCCTTCAAGAAAGAATTTCCTAAGGTATGCAGATGTTGATTCTTGGGTCCCTTTCTTCCAAGAAGCTTAAGAATCCTTTTCTAAATTTCAAAGATCTTATATTTATGAGTTTTCATGATTCATGTGAGTTAAAATTGAAGTTCATGCTATTATTTAGTTTTAATTCATGTTTTGATTACAGGGTTTTCAAGCTTTGGCCCTAGTATGTGATGTTCATGATAAACCCTCTTCAAGTTGCTTGTTAAGTGATGCGTTTATGTCAATTAAGTGTAGAAAATGTTGAATAAGCAAAGCATGCTCCCCATATATTTGATAAAATGCTTATGTAAAGGAATTAGAGCCATTATAGAATGTTGACTAAAAATATCCAATTATGTGCAAGCTCATGCATGCCAAGTGTTTTTTGAAAAACCTTAGTAAATGAATTGTGACATGATAGCATGAAATTCCCCAATTAGCTTTTTTAATGCATGCTAAGTGTTTGATGCAAGACCTTGTTGAATGGAGTATGATCCAATAGCATGACTCCCTATATTATCACGTGTTTATGATTTCTAAATGCTTAAAGAGACGCTTTAGTGATTGTGATGGTGAATGAATGTCCATGGTCATGATTATTCAAGAATGGTTATGTTTTAATTTTATATTATCGAGTCATGGGGGTATTTATACCCAATAAATTAGTTGTAGTCTAGAGCCCGTGTCAGTTTTCACGATAATCTCAATATCGTTAGCATTCTAGCCTCAGTTTAGTACTCAGATCAGATCTAGTAGTATTCAAGTGTTCAGTTTAGACCTCAGTAGCTTTCAAGTAATCTATTCAGAGCTCAGTATCATTCGGCTAGATAATAAGATTCAGTAGTATTCCGTCAAATAACGGAACCAAGTGAACTCAGATTAACTTAGTCAGACCATTCGAGAAATATAATCAGTAATAGATTCAGCTCAGTTTAAATTCAGTTAAGAATCAGTCCAGAGTCTTTCAGTTGGGAGTAGGAGCAAGCACCGAGCGAGTGTAGGGATGACGGTTTTCCCGTTAGAGAGGCAGAATCATTAGCAGCATTCCCTAAACTCCCGAACTGCGTAGCCAGCGCAGGACTAGGATTCACCCATTAGGTAAAGGCTTGACTATCATACTGCCTTAGGCTTGACTTCCTATGCAGGGTCACCCATCAGAGAGGATTGACCAGAGTAGAGGTCTTTACTCGTGGCACGGTATTGACACCCTTCCAGCTGGGGTTACAGGTTGGACCCCACTAATTCAGATTTGAGTCATGTTGGTTAAGTGAGAACTCCCATAGTTGCAGTTTCAATATCAGTCTTCAGAGTAGAAATCAGAAATCACGACTGTCAGATACAGTCACCTATCTCAATACAAAACTCAGATAATTCCATTGGTTCATAGACCACCAACTAGATAGGACTGGTCTCTCATAAAGTTAATCAGTATCAGTACTAATAGATCCATAGATCACCCGTTGGATAGGCCTGATCTCAGTGTTAGATTTAGTTGAGTATTCTTATTATCAGATCCAGAGTCACCCATAGATAGGACTGATCTCAGTCTCAGATTCAGTTGAGTATTATCATTATCAGATCCAGAGATCACCCATTAAATAAGCTTGATCTCAGTCTCAGATTCAATTGAGTATTCTCATTATCAGATCTAGAGATCACCCATTAGATAGGCCTGATCTCAATCTCAGATTAAGTTGAGTATTCTCATTATCAGATCTAGAGATCACCCATTAGATAGGCCTGATCTCGGTCTCAGATTCAGTTGACTATTCTCATTATCAGATTTCGAGATCTTCTGCTAAATAAGTCTGATCTCAAATTTAATTATTTATTATCATTGATAGTAGATTTAGGGATCTTCTATTACAGAGGTTTGATCTCAGATTTAGTCAATCAATTATAGCAAGCTCAGAACTCAGTTATTGATATGAGTAGATTCAGTTAATCAGTTTCAGTATCATCAGTTTCTAAGATCACTCACTAGATAGGACTGATCTCAACTTCAGTACTCAGTTATCTATATCAGAAGATTTAGTTATTCAGTATCTCAGTATTAGTAGTGAGTTTAGATTTCAGTGTTCAGAGTTATAATGATTTCAATTATGGTTTGTGCATTCATGCATATGTCCTCATTCAATACTCTTATGATTATTCAGTTAAGTAATTGTTCATGCATAAGCCCTTGCATTTAGCCTTACCTTATCTTGCATACTCAGTATATTCCCACGTGCTGATGCATTTGTGCTATGGTGTTTTACTTTACACCATAGGTTCAGAGGCGTGAGATCCAGAGTACCCTTAGCAGCTCAGTCTTAGTCAGCAGCAGTAGACTTAGCAGTGAGTCCTCTTCATTTGAGGATGATCCTTATTTTATTATCGTATCAGATTTAGTTTATTTTAAATAGATAGAGTTATTTAGGGACATGTCCCATCAAATCCACAGTTCAGACAGTCTAGAGGTTTTTCGGATAAATGTATCAGTATTCAATTTTTAGTTATGAGTATTTTAGATGTTTTGAACCTTATGGCAAGTTTTTTGCCAGTTTTTTGCATTTATTATACTATATTATGTAGAGCTCAGGTACAGATATCAGTAGAAGGTTAGCTTGTGGTCCTTCGAGATCATGAGCACCATCTAATTACTAGGGGGTTGTCTCAAGGCGTTACACCAACGTGTTGCGTCGAGTCCTCGTCGGTTCACTGGAATTTACACTGGGGGCTGGAGGAAAATATTCATCAATGCGATGGGATATATGGCGCTTCGAGATAGCGCCGATCCACTGGTTTAAGCTTTCAAACGTGCCTCAAACGAAGTTCAAAAAATTTGAAACTATTTCGAGAACACCTACTGACATTCCTGATCCTAAATTAACCTAAAAATTAATATTTAAAGGTCATAAGGGTCGTGAAAAAGGATTGCCAACATACGAAGGCTAAAATAACTCTAAGTATGAACACTTAGCTGAATTTTTTTCTAAGTCTAAGACCCCTTACTAGCTTTTACAGGACTAAATCAAGCTTAGAATTTTGTGAGGTCTTATACTTACACATTTACTTATTGCACCAAATCTAATACTTATTTTATATACAGTACATTATTGTGATTTTGTATTACTTGCATAATAAATTCAAGTACGATCTGAATAATCAGTACAGATACGGTACAGTAAACTATTTATTTAAGACCACTATGTCAAATGTTTTTGAAAAGTATGTCGATCGTATTGGAAAGTATTATCTCAAAAGTCGAGTGTTGACAATCATTGGATACATAAATGAATGTAGACTTCATGCTACTATATCTTAACATATAGTGAATTACATTTTCATCATATTGAATTTGGACATAATACAATGGGTGTTGATTGTTCCGTCATTCAATGATAGATGTCTATATGTGTATGACTCTTACAAGCATGTCCGTCATGATGCATCTATTGTGTTAAAACGAAAAAGTCATCTGAATTGATATCTACATATCTAAAAAAAATTGACCTCTACAGAAAGAAAGATATTAATTTCTCCTCTTATCCTAAGTACATCAATTGTGAAGAAAAATCATTTTTAGATATGGTATACATGAATAATTTACCGCAACCATCACTGAAAAGCTTGAAAGTTGAAATTTCATAGCTTTTCATTTTATTATTTTCTATCAATACAATTATGTATATTACATAAAAAAAATTAAATGTATATGTAGGGATCGTGGAGCCTTCCTTGCTGCATACGCTGAATATCTTAGCTATAAAAATGATATCCCATTTGAATAGTTTAATTTGAAAATCTTGTTGTATTCGATATGTTGTGCTTCTTTGACACCACAGGACTCCAAAAGGATGAGAAATATGTTGTGAGTTATGACGAGAGTCAGGATAAACCTATCATGCCATAATTAGAGTGTAATAATAGTGACATAATTATTATTTTATAGAGATTACAGTGGATACTTTGTTTTGTTAGTTTCGTTGAATCTACTTAGTTTGAATTTGAATTTTCTTTCAAATAATTTAGTATTTTTGTATCAATGAATATGAATCAAAGCTAATCAATGCAATAAATTTTTTTATTTTTTGAATCCATGTTTTTTTTAATTTTTTATCATTGTATTATGCAATGAATACCACATATATAAGATTAATGTGTATATATTAGATAGTTAAATATTTTTCAAATATATGATACGTAATACGTATATACATTGTATTTTTACAAATGAATTATTAAACATACATGTATTTGTTTCATAATTGTTTGTGTACACTTATACTATGCATACAGCACAAAATTTTGTATAAGAATATACATTTAGAATTATTTGAATACGCATACAATTCATATAAAATAAAAGTATGTGTGTGTATATGTATAGATAGACAGATAGATAGACAGACAGATAGATAGATATCTTTTATGTTGAAGGGGGGCCTTGGATTAACTAGCAAAGTTGTTGCCATGTGACCAGGAGGTCACGGGTTCAAGCCTTGGAAATAGCATCTGGCAAAAATGCAAGGTATGGTTGCGTACAATGCACCCTTGTGTTGGGTCCCTTCCCCAGACACCACAGATAGCGGTAGCTTTAGTGCACCAAGCTGTCCTTTTTTTTATATGTATATCTTTTATGTATATACATATACTTAGAGAACCTTATGAATACGCATATATATTTAGAATTATTTGAAAACATATATATAATTCATACAGCACAACAGTATGCATATATATATATATCTTGTAAATATACATATTATTCTATACCCACATCATCCGTTAGATATGTATACAGAAACTAACGTATATTCTTGCAAATACACATAAGTATGTATATACATACTTTTTAAATATCTATTGTATATACATACATCTATACATGTATTAGACTATTGTATTAAGTTATTTACATAGCTATCAGTGTTAGACTGTCTTCTAAATACAAGTATATTAATTTTTATAAATAATATACATGTAGGTTCTTAAAAAATGCAACGTGTTTAACAAAATACTTCATTATATTCATAAAAAATTATAACTAACACGAGTCATAAGTCATAACTGAAAATTTATTTCTAGAATTGTTTCTAATCAAAATATTAAAAATATAAATTAATGAGAATGTATCCTACTATTCAACTCGAGGTGATTTTTTACACGAACGTCTATTTTTTTAACTGAAATTACAAGAACCACATGAATTTGAAGACTTATTCTCGTAGAGTTCTCCAGCAAATTTCTCTTTTTCTTTTCTTTGACATCCTCAATTGATGTTTGTATTTTGTGACGGAACAATATCACTCAATATATAATCTGGTATCTCCCATGTAGAATGGCCTGACAGGGGATACATGAGAATCTTATAAGTACTTAACATCAATACTGACTTGTACAAATTATATCAATAATTGTCAGCATCAAGATGTTTGTTCTTTAACACTGCACAAGCATGTGCACACGAAATTATCAACTTAATACCTATTACATGAATATGTCTGCTTGACAAAGCAAACAATAAAATGCCTATCTTTATGTAGTAAAACATAAACATAATTTGTGTCGGCATAACCTACAATGCATATATAGTTATATAAATACATATTCAGAAAAAATATAGAAATTATATATTTTTACAATACTTACCCCCATACGTGTATTTTTTTCTCATTTTTCACAAATAGGTCATTGTATTTTTCAGAAATAAGTGTGCTTGTAAATGTTTCAATCTGCCGATTGTTATGATTTCACTTGTCAAACATCTTTTTAACATTCTCTAAAGAATCATATAGTGGAAATTTTCTTGCTTTCTTAAGATGTCTATTTATATTCTCTGTGATGTTTTAGGTGAGTGTAAATTCTCAACTTACAGTTGCATACACCCAGTCCACCTGTTATAACCAACCAACTACAAGTAATCTATCACCCTAATATCTATCTGTTCAATCTTCTTCATTAGATTATTGAATTCAGAAATGATATATACTTTTGCCATTGCATAAAACAGTTCTAATAACTTTGCATGTGACTTTCTGAAATTGATTATGGTATTTTTCACAGATGCAAGCATACAGTGTAACATCATCATATACCTTTGACACAGTCTATAATGCTCTCATTTTGTTTGGAAACAATGCACACATTTAATTTTATCCCATGACCTTTTTTGAACTACTCAAAGAACCAATGTTATATAATTCTCATAATTCAATATTTCTTAAGCTAGTGAAAATATGTCCTGGACATTACATATAACTATATAATTTCAGCATGCAATTGAGCCAATTATCATGTTTAAAAAATTATATTCATCTAATGAATATCCATATTTAATATCATATAAACAATTTTAAAAAAATCATATATAATTGTAATTAGCAAAAAAATCTAATCAATCAAATGTGTTTGCTGTGACAAAAATCCTATTATATGTTTCTTTGAGGTAACTGCATCAATAACACAATTGATCGATATGAATCAAATCTTTTAATTGAAGAATATAGCGATATAAATATATATAGAAATTGATTCTCTGGTATTCTTTTTATTCGTATGTGCGAACCACGATAAATCTTTTTCAAGAAGAATAAATATCTTGCCAGTTTGTTGTAGAATGCATATGTTGTCCCCTAAATGAAATCAAAGCTTTCTCCATAGCCCTCCAAGTCATTGTATAAGTCAAATCCACCCCGATCTCATTCTTAATATCCTCTTGGATGTGTTTTGTTGTATACATTATTTTATGATTGGATAATTTTTATTTCACAATATCTCCAATCAATGTACTACTAACATGTTTTTATTTGTACACCTAATCCTTTAAAGGACAAGTATGCTCCTATTGGAATTTTTGGATCTTAAAGAATTCGATCTTGTTAGTATTGGAAGCCATTAGAAATCAACTAGTGCCTCTGATTTGTACATTAATGTATATATATTGTGCAGTAAGTAGCTTGTATTACTTTATACAAAAACAACAAAAGTATAACAATTATATTGTATATATAATTGTATAACTTTACTTACATAACTATGTTAGATATACAATTATACAAACATATTCTGTATATATATATTTACAGATAATACAATCTGGATGAGCATAACAATTTACATTAACTTATACGAAAACTTCAGAATAGTATAACAACTATATTGTATATGTAATTATACAACTTTATTTATACAACTATGTTAGATATGCAATTATACTAAAAATTTTGAATATGCATATTACAGATAATGGAATCTAGATGGGCATAAGAATATACATTAATATATACAAAAATTCCACAAAGGTATAACAACTATATTATATATGTATCACTATCCGAACTAGGGCCTAGTCGTTACGGATATCTCAAGCCCACTATGGAAAAGAAATCACTCTCTTAACTTAACCTCAAGAGCACAATAATCATAAAAAAATAAAGCGGAAGCCAATCAAACCAATGATAATAGTAATACAAATAGATGAAGCAAGTGACGGTTTGAAGAATTCAATAACAATCCACCTATACTTACCCACGAAAGCCTTTAAAACCAAAATATCATCTAAGTTGGGACATACCCCTAACTATGACCAAAAGAATCCAAAAGTCCTATGACAATAAAGAAAGAATAATGAAATGACAAGGCCTTTCTAGGATGGAGGCTCACCATTTCACAGCAACTCAATAGATGTGCTCGACCACCTAATGCTACATGGATAAGCACTGGAATATAACTCAGAGAATAATGATAAAATAATGCAATTACCAAAAATTCAGTTATAAATCATATACATCGCATTCATATACATATATATATATATATATATATATATATATATTTATAGGATGTCGGGATAGGGACAAGGGTCATGAACATATAAGTTTAAAAATTTAACTTGAAATGTTTAGCTCAATCCATCCTAAAGTCATTCATGGGCAATATGGGTCCAGATCCCTCTGCTGGAAGGGTACCAGTGCGTGTTAGCCACATGAATTGAGGAAAAATCGAGAGAAAATAAAAGCTACCAAGGAAATAGACCCCCAACTCCTGCAAACATGGTTTTTAGTGTTCGTCCCGCAGGACTTTGTAACGACTTGGTACTACCCCCTAGTCGTCACATGGTACTTACAACCTCGAAGGACCATAAGCTAATGCATGAATGATATCTGATGTGAGCACAGAATAATAATACTATAATTAATGCAGAAAATAGGCTGAAATGTCATAAGATTCAAAACATCTGAAATACTAATAAACTATAACATCTATAAAACTGAATACTGTCTAAAAATTCTCTAACTGAATCTGTCTGAAAAGTAGAGTTGATAGGGCAAGCCCCCAACTTACTCTGACTACTGAGTTACTGTTAAACTAAAATAGTAAAATAAAAAGCATATTCTTAATAGATGAGGACTCACTGCTAAATCTGCTACTGCTGGATAAATCTGGCTAAGCGCGGTCAGGAATCTGAGCGTTCGAACCTATGATATGAAACATCATAGGACAAGAAACGGGTATGCGATCAGTACATAGGAATGTACTGGTATGATAAATAAGGTAAGGTTGAATGCAAGGGTTTATATCATGAACAATAATAGACTAAATGATATAGAGTAACTGAATATAAGAGTACGTGCACAATATAAATGAGCTTTTTTTAAGCTAAGTACTGAGTTCTAATAACTGTATAACTGATATCTAAAGTTAGTGATAACTGATTTACTGATATTGATTGATTGTGTCTGATAGTCTTGATCCTGTAGAACTGAACTGAGTTTTAGACTGAAGACTAAAACTGAAACTGTGGAAAGTAATCATCTAACTGACATGCCCCAAATAAGATAAGATAACTGAGTTGGGGTCCAATCTGTAACCCCAATTGAAAGGGAGTCAGCACTGTGCCATGGGTACTAACAACTGTTGTAGAGTCAGTCCTAACTAATAGGTAACCCCTGAGATCAATCCTACACTAGTGGGTGATCCCTGAGTATGTCTGTTCTATCAACGGGTGACATCTTTTAACCTACGGTGGCTACGTAGTTCTGGAACTTAGGGATTTCTTCTAGGGACCCAGCCTTAGCTAGCATGTGAGACCCCATCCCTAGGCTCACTCGGTGATGAATTCTACTCCCAACTAAAAGACATTGATCTGATCATACTGAACTAAACTGGACTGATACAAAGTTTACTGAGTTTTCCTAAGTTCTGTAATTGACTGAGTTCTACTTAGTTTTGTAACTGAGTGAGAGTACTACTGATTGTAACATGACTAATACTATTCTGTCACAAACACTGGCTCTAGGTAAACAGCTAAATTGTCGGGTATTAAATACTCCCAGGACTCGATAGCATAAAAAGTAAAGCAAAGCATCATCTTGAATAACATAACAATGTTCACTTCGTCATAATTCATTCATAGAGACATTTCATCAAACACTTGTAATGCATTAACTTGTATATGGATGGGGAATACATTTTGGCATGCTATAATAGCACTATTTCATTCTCATAGACAATTTATTAAATCATAAACACTTAGGATTAATATCGTTACAACAATTTAAAGGGTTTATCATGAATATCATATAATTCAACACATACTAGAATCAATTCTTAGAACTTGTAATCTAAATCATGGATTAAAACTCAAACAATACCATGAACATGAATTCAATCTAATTCAAACATGAAAATCATAAATCATAAATCTTGTATTTTGAAAAAGGATTCTTAGGCTCCATGGAAGGTAAGGATCCATGGATGAACATCTAACATACCTTAATTTGAGAGTTTCTTGGAGTTCTTGGAGAAATTCTTTGGATTGACCTTGATTATTGAGAGCTAGGGTTTGTTTTCTTGAGAGAGAATTATCTTTTGATTTTGGAGAAAAGTGAATAATGAAGGGTTTAATCATTTGTAAGGATTAAATCCCATATCTGGACGAAATAAAATCATGGGGAAAGACTATTTTAACCCTGGGCGCAACTTTAAGTTTTCATGAAATTTTTCCGATCAGGACCCCTAGCGCAACGCGCCACTATCATGCCAAGACACTGGATAATGATAACTGGGAAATTACATGATGGTACGATGCGGTGGAATCGCGTTTCCACCTTAGTTGTGACCTAGAATTTTACCAGACGTGGTGGTATCACCTTGGAACACTGGAAAAGGACAATTCTGAAATTGAACCTTGGCACGAAGTGCAAATATCGTGGAGGCTCACTAGTTTTTGACAATTGCCATTTTGGCTGGCTCCTTGATGCACTGATGGCTCAAGTGGTACACTGTCTTACTAAAATGGCCATAACTCTTCGCCCGGGTGTCGGATTTGGGTGAATTTTATATCGATGGAAAACTTACTCAATTTACCACATAATGAACAGTCAAAATCTTGAAAATTCCACATTTATAAAAGTGTATTCATATTTAAAGCAAGTCTTTGACATTTTTGGGACGAATTTAAGCTAGGTAAAAGTACGGGGTGTTAAAGACTTACACCTTCACGATAAGCTACACAGTTCTTTTTAAGTCTGAATTAAAATAATTTGCACATAAACCAATCAATTGACCCATGAGTCATTCATTAAGGCATTTACCACTTAGTATCGTCATACCAATATGCTTGCAACCTAAAGTAATTATGCTAACCCAAATCCACATAACCAAATTGGACTCCCAATTTCCATTTAAAATCCAAAACACATGCCACCAAGTCCATCCAAAATCATTTTCCTCCATTTATCCTTTAATGTAATACATTGCATTCAAAAATAAGTTAAACCGTGCAATTTTCCATATTCAAAATCAAGTTTACAAAATGGTTTGAGGTTAATGCAATTATCAAGCCAAAATTTCATCAACATTGGGAAACCCATGTCCCCCATTCCACCTGTTTATACCATGCATCAATTCAATCTCAAAAATATCAATTTAAAGCATGAATAATCAATTTAGAACATGGGAAAAGTAATTTAATCAGTACCCACCAAAATCCCTCAACACAATTTCAAAACCCACAATTAAATTACATGAAAATCCATTCAATTAATGTCACAATATAAAATTAAAGATAGGAAAAGAGAAACATGCCTGAAATACACAAGGAATTGAAAACAATTTGGAGTTCAGATCTTGGATGGTGAATCCCTAGTGAAACCCTTAAAGTTTCTTGGTGTAATTGTTAAAGAGTAAAAGAATGGTCTTTGATCCTTAAAACATATGGAAAAGGAGTGTATTTTATTTTTAAAGATCATACAAGGGGTAAAAAAAACAAAAGCACATCACCCTAAGTGATAAAAATAAAATTTGAATAAATTTAAAATAGCAGCTTGGCACGCCAATATTATGTAGGTTAGCCTCCGTGCCACGCCAATAGCGGAGATTAACCTATGTAACACGGCCTTATCGTGGAGGCTTACTACCTCGAGGTCCCATAATGACCTCAAACCCCTTTTTAAAAATACAAAACTTCATTAAAGTACCTTTTTAACATCTCTTATCATAATTTAAGTCAAAATTAATATTTTAAACGCGGAAGGGCCAAAAATAAAAATGTTGAAATTTTGAGCGATCTTATATTATCCCCCCCCCCCCAGATCATTCATCCCCGAATGAGGAGTTAGGACATTTTTAGCATGACAATAGAAAGAATACATTCGAACCAAATGACAAATTCAAAAGGGAACGAAATTCATACCTCAAGCACTTTCGTCCAACACGGGGAACAAAAATGGGTACTTGGCCTTCATATCTTCCTTAGCTTCCCATGTAACTTCATCTACCTTTTGTTTTATCCAAAGAACCTTCACTGAAGTTACATCCTTTGTCCTTAATCTATGAACTTGCCTATCTAATATCTCAATCGGTATCTCCTCATAAGATAACAAATCTGAAACACCAACATTCTCAACATGCACTATCAAAGAAGGGTTACCCATACACTTTTTTAGCATGGACAAATGAAAAACAAGATGCATAGAAGCCAAATTTGATGTCAAACCCAACTCATAAGCGACATTTCCAATTCTCCTTACAATTTGATAGGGCCAATAAAACAAGTACTAGGCCTCTCATTCTTTCCAAATCTCATGACTCCTTTCATAGAAGACACCTTCAAAAATACCCAATCACTAACTTTAAATTCTAACTCTCTTCGCCTTATATCAGTATAAGACTTTTGGTGACTCTAAGCATTCTTAAGTCTTTCTCTAATTAAATTAACCTTCTCCATGCCTTGGTGAATCAAGTTAGTACAAAAAAACCACTCTCACCTACCTCAAACCACTCAATAGGAGACCTACACCTTCGACCATATAAAGCCATAAAAGGAGCTATTTAAATGCTAGAATGGTAACTATTATTGTACGCAAACTCAATAAGAGGAAAATGATCAACCCAACTCCACTTAAAATCAATCACACAGTCCCTTATCATATACTTCAAGGTCAAAGTAGTCTGATATATTTGTCTACCCAAACCTTTTTGGAACGAACTTCAAAAGTGAGATAAAAACTGTGTACCACATTCTAAAATGATGGACATAGGCGCACCATGCAACTTCACAATATCCTGAATGAACAACTTAGCATAATTCTCTCCCTAGTAGTTAGTCCTCACAGGCAAAAAGTAAGCAGATTTAGTCATTCTATCCATAATGACCCAAATAAAATAATATTAATTGTGAGACTGTAGAAGACCCATGATGAAATCTATATTGATCATTTCCTACTTCCACATGGTTAACTCTATCTCTTAAGACATACCACTAGGCCTCAAATGTTTAACCTTGACTTGATGACAAACCATATATTTAGCCATAAAATTTTCCATATCTCTCTTCGTATTGTTCCACCAGTAGATTTTTTTTAAGTCATGGTACATCTTAGTTGAACCCGGATGAACTGTATATCTGGACTAATGAGCTTCAGTCAAAATATTTTCTCGCAGCTCATCAATATCAGGAATATACAACCTACCTAGATACCTCAAGATGTTATCTCCCCCAATATCAAAAGTCATACCTTTTTACTGACCCACATCACCCTTAATCTGCATAAGTATGGGATCCAAACCCTGCTTCTCATTCACCTCAGCACTAAGAGATGATTTGACCACTTCCTGAATAATCACTCATTCATCCTCAGAGTCTAAAAGACAAACTCTCAAGTTAGTCAACCTGTGAATGTCCTTTACTAACCCACTTTTCTTCCCATTAACAAAAGATAGACTCCCCATGGACAACCTACTAAGAGCATGAGCAACAATATTAGCTTTAAGAAAAAGGTAATGCAAACTCATGTCATAATCCTTAACCAATTTAAGTCATCGCCTATGTCTGAGATTTAATTTCTTTTGGGTAAACACATACTACTAGCTCTTATGATCTGAATAGATATCTAAATGCAACCCATACAGATAATGGTACCAAATATTTAATGCAAAAACCATAGCTGCCAACTCTAGATCATGATTTGGATAATTTCTCTCATGAACCTTAAGCTGCATGGAAGCACAAGCTACAACCTTACCATGCTACACCAATACATAACCCAGTCCCACATGGTATGTATCACAATACACCACAAATTCATCAGTACCCTCGAGCAGGGTTAACACTAGCATAGAAGTAAACTTATTATTCAACTTATGAAAACTACCATCACAACCATCAGACCATAAAAACTTAAAACTTTTTCTGAGGCAACTTTGTCAATGAAGTAGCAATAGATAAGAAACTCTCCACAAACCTCTTATAGTACCCAGCCAAACCAAAGAAGCTTCTAATTTTGGTCAGAGTCATGGGTCTAACATATTTATTAACCACCTTAACATTCTAGGATCCACCTTGATCCCTTTGCTAGAAACAACATGCCCAAGAAAAGTCACAGCATTCAGCCAAAACTCAAACTTAGAAAATTTTGCATGCAGCTTCTTGTCCTTATGTGTAAGACACTTAAAATTTATATCAAATTATTTAAGACCTTATTATATTCGTAATATTAATTTTTGACTTGAATTATGTTTAGATATATTAAAAGGATAATTTGGAAAAGTTTTGGAATTTTTAGAAAGAGTTAGAAGCAATTTTGGAACTTCAAGGTAGTTAGCCTCTGCATTATCGTCGTTTCACAGAGGCTACCCTCTGTGATATTGGTATGGAATGAAGGATAACCACTGTGATATTGGTGTGCCACACCAAGGTGTAATTTTCATTCAATCTTGTTTTTTCACTTAAGGGTAAGGGGCTTTTGATCTTTTCACCATTACCACGACTTTTAAACATAAAATAATCCTATTTTCATCAGTTTACAAAGATCAAATCCCCCTATTTCACTCTCAAACATAAAACCCAAGAACATTTAAGGGTTTCACTTTGCATTCATCATTCGGGCTCCAAATTTCAAATTGCTTTCAAATTCTTGTGTGTTTCAGACATGTTTCTCTTACCCAAACTTTAATTTTACATTGTGAAATTTATTGATGGATTTTCATGTGATTTAAGTGGTGCATTTTGAAATTGGGTTGAGGAGTTTCGGTGGTTATTGATTTAATTACTTGTCCCATGCTTTGAATTGATTATTTAAGTTTTAAATTTGTGTTTTAGGACTGAACTGTCACTTTAATTAAATAATTAGAATAGGAAACATGGGTTTTCTCAAATTAGATGAATTTTTGCTTAGAATTTATGGAAAATTGCATGGTTTAACTTACTTTTGAACTCAATGCATTGCATTAATGGATAAATGGTTATTTAAATTTATTTGGATGGCCTTAGTAGCTATGTTTTGGATTTTAATAAAACTTATTAGTTAATGTAGATTGTGTGGATTGGTTTGGAATGTTTAATTTAGCTTGCAAGTGTATTGGTATGACGATACCAAGTGGTAAATGCCTTAATGAATGACTCCCGGGTTAATGGTTAGAATTATGTGCTAAATGATTTTAATTTGGGCTTAAAGAGGGTTGTGTAGCTCGCTATGAAGGCGAAGGTCCTGAGGCAACCAATACTAGAAACCACGTTTGCCGACATGGGGGTCTTTATGTTGTATGCATAGTTCACATATTATATATATATATGTGTGTGTGTGTGTGTGTGTGTGTGTGTATAGTGGAATGGCTAAAGCCTCGGTGGCTTTGGCCTTTCCTCAAATTTCTCCAATTCCTACAGCTAACACATACTGGGTACCTTTCAGCATGGGGATCTGAACCCATATAGCTCGTGGATGACCTTAGGATGGACAGAGCTACACTGTCTAGGATAATAATTTTTAAATCTCATGCTAAATCTTGTTCCCTATCCTGGCATATTATATATGTAAATATGAATGTGTGCATGTGGTTTCGAATGATTTTGGACATGTGTCTATTTTATAACTTACCTGAGTTACATGCTAGTACTCATCCTACTAACTATCCTAGGACACTAAATTGTTTCATAATGTAGGGTCCAAAGATACTTTTTTTACCTCTGTGCAGCATTAGGTGGATTAGCACGCCTGTGAGTTATTGTGAAGTGGTCAGCCTTCATCCTTCATAAGGCCTTATTATTTCCACATTCTTTTATTCTTTAGTCATTACTTTTGGATTCTTTTAGTCATGGTCGGGGGCATACCCTGACCTATTTGATATTCTAGTTTTAAAGTCTATTGTGAACAGATGAGGGGTGGTTGATTATTTTTTGGACTCTTAGATTTCATAGAGTTATCTATGCATCTTTTATTTATGTTTAATTAGCTTCCACATTGTTATTATTATTTTGTGCGCAGGAGTTAGGCGATGGGGGTGGTCTCCAATCCATAGTAGTCTTGAGATACTCGTTATGGACAGGCCCTAGTTTGGGTCATGACATTAAGAGTGTGCAACATAATTTGGAGGTGATTGGTATGATCCTCCTCACTCTTAGAGTATACCAAGATGTTATCAATGAAGACAATAACAAACAAATCCAGGAACTATCTAAACACCCAATTCATAAGATCCATGAAAGCAATCGGAGCATTAGTATACCCAAATAACATAACCAAAAACTTATAGTGACCATACCGGATTCAAAAAGCAGTCTTGGGAATATCAACCTCCCAAGTTTTCAACTAATATATCTCGAATGAAGATCAACCTTAGAGAAACACCTAGCACCCTGAAGCTAATCAAAAAGGTCATCAATTCTAGAAAAAGGATACTTTTTTTGCAAGGCAACCTTATTCAACTGACAATAGTCTATACACATCCTAAGAGACCTATCTTTCTTTTGCACGAATAGAAAAGGAGCATCCAATAGGGAAACACTAAGATGAATGAAACCTTTATCAAGAACATCCTTCAACTTCTCCTTAAGTTCCTTTAGCTTTATGGAAGCCATCCTATAAGGAGAAATGAAAATAGGATGGGTATTCAGCAGAATATCAATTCCAAAATCTATTTCCCTATCAGGAGGAATTTCAGAAAGAACATTGGGAAAGACTTTAGGATATGCATTAATCATAGGGACAGATTGAAAAGAAGGATTTTCAGAATTAGCATCCTTAACCCAAACTAGATGAAAAAGACACCCCTTGAAAATTAATTGATGATCTCTAAGATAAGAAATAAACCTTCCTTTGGGTAATAAGGAACTCCTCTCCCATTCAATTACTAGCTCATTAGAAAAATGGAAACTGTCCTTTTGGATCCAACAGTCCAGAGAAGCATAGCACGAATGAAGCCAATCCATCCCCAAGATTATATCAAAATCTATTATTTCAAGCTCTGTCAAATCCACAAATGTCTCCCTATGAAATATGGACACCACACAACCCCTATAGATTTTTCTAGCCACAATAGAATTACCCATCGGATTAGACACAGAAAAAGGGTCAAAAATATTTTGAGGACCAAAACCAAAGTGTACGGCCACATAGGGGATCACATAAGATAGGGTAGAACCTGAATGAAGTAAAAAATAAACATCATAAGATAAGAGCTGTAACATACCAATAACAACATATGGAGATGCCTCAGACTCCTGACAAGTATCAAGCGCATAGAGATGGTTTCGGCCAGTATCGGTACCAGAAGTAGCACCTTTAGAGACAGGAGCTGAAGAAGTGGCAGTTGAAACTTTATTAGCCCCAGTCGCAACCCTGGATAAAGGATAATCTCATTGCATATGACCAAGCTACCCATAATTATAGCACTAATTTCTCCCCTTCTCATAATATCCACGGTAAAGCTACCAACAAAAATTGCAAGAATGGTAAGGTGGGGCGTACTGAGCTTGACTAACCAAAGACTGGGCACGTTGTGCCTTAAGACTACTGATAGCCAAAAAATGGTGATCACCTAAAGGATTAAGATAGGGAGCACTAGCTAACGAATAAGAATTCCCCTAATTCTTCTTCTTAGTCCACTATCTACCATTTCTCCACTATTTTGCTGACCTGCACCTTGCCCTGAATACCTAAATTTCTTTCTCTTTCTTTCTCCCATCTATACTTACTTTTGTTTTTCATCGTTCACTTATTGCATATAAACCACTAGCTTAGAGATGTCCATACCATTGTTCAATATCGCAGCCTTACACTCCAACACCAAATCATGGGATAAACCAAAAGCAAACTCTCTTATTTTAGACCTCATATTAGCCACTAAATCTAAAGCATAATGGGACAACTGCTAAAATCATAGAGCATACTCTTTCACACTCATCTTTCCCTTTTTCAAGTTCACAAAATCTTCAGCCTTAGCTTTTCTCAACTTCTGAGGAAAAAAGTGATTAAGAAAAGCACCTGAAAAGTCATCCCACATTGCTTGTTTAGCATTGTCACCCCCTCTTTACTTCCCATTCCTCATACCACTAGTAAGTAACTTCTTTCAACTGATAGGCAGTAAACCTCAGAACCTACAAATCAGTAGCATGCATCTCCATAAAGATCTTCTTAATCTCATCAATGAACCCCTGTGGATCCTCCTCAACCTTAGAACCCATAAAGGTTGGGGGATTCAACCTCATAAACTAGCCAACCTGAGTGATCTTATATGAATGAGCAAAAAAAACTAATATGATCAAACTAATGAGACTGTGATGCCACCCGCTGAGCAATTATATGAATAGATTGAAGAAACTCCACATTAAAAATGCCTTCTTAAGGTGACTGAGCATAAGTATCACTAGTTTGGGAAGCTCGGGGAGGACTAATAGGGACTAGTGTAACTCCACATGGAGCAATACAATTAGGAGCAGGGACCTGAGACCGGGTCTGCACTCCATAAACAGAGTGATTCCCCTCCAAATTCTCCTTGGGTGGAATAGAGGTTCCATCATAGTTTCTACAAATATCAGATATTTGGACAGGCATAATCTGAAATGCAAGGAAGTCAGGAGTTAGAGAAGTTTCGTAACACTTGACTCTATAGCTCAAAAATAGAAAACAAGAAAAGGAAAACATTCTTAAATGCCTTATAGTCTTCTCTTAATAAGATTGGCATGCGACACATCCATAGAAGGGACTATACTCGACACAGCTTTATGGATACCCAATGACCCTAAACCATGCTCTGATATCAAGCTTGTCATGACTCAAACCAGGACCTAGATGTGATGAGTATCTCAAGCCTACTATGGACCAGAGACCACCCCCTTAGCCTAACCTCAAGAGAATAACAATTATAAATAAATAAATAAAGAAAAATCAAATTAAACTAATGATAATAGTAATAGGAATAGATAAATCAAGTGACGATTTGAAGAATTCAAATAACAATCCACCCACACTTCCCATGAAAACCTCTAAAACCAGAATAACATCTAAGTAAGGACATGCCTCCGACTACGACTAAAAGAATCCAAAAGTACTATGATAATAAATAAAAAATAATGAAATGATAAGGTTTTTTGAAGGATAGAGGCTCACCACTTCATAGCAACTCAACAGATGTGTTCGACCATCTAACATTGCACAACAGCAATTGAAAACCCTTCAGACCCTACATCATAAAACAATATAGTGTCCAGGGACAGTCAGTGGGATAAGCACTGGCATGTAACTCAGGGAATAATGATAAAATAATGCAATTACCAAAAATTTAGTTATAAACCATATGTGCCAAATTCATATACATACATATATAGGATTCCAGGATAAGGACAAGGGTCATGAACATGAGAGTTTAAAAATTTAACCTGAACTGTATAGATCAATTCGTCCTAAATACAGCCATTACCTATATAGGTCCAGTCATGAGTGCTAAATTTAACACTCTTTTACATCCTATTTAGTACACGCTACTATGATCTAATGATATGAATGATAATATTTGGTCATTTGAATGTACTAATCCCTATATTTTGTAGGTATAAAAGTGATAAGAAGGAAAAGAGTGCGATGAGCTAAAAAAGGATCAACAGGGGAAGAGAAGTGCAAAATCTGAAAAAGCAGGAGGATTTGACCCTCAGTTACCATGATCGCGATCTGAGTGTCACGATCACGAAAAGTCAAGTTTGGTAATTGCTTATAATTACGATGGTCTTACGGCGGTTATAGTATCTACGATCGCGAATAATATACAGAGATCATGGCATAGCGGGTTTATGCCCAGAGGTAATTGTGTCATTTTCTGTAGCCGACCCAAAATCCCATGTAAGGCAAAAACTCCTTTATTATTTAGGATTCTACACTAGCAAAATTAAATTTGGAGACTTTGTAAACCCTACTAATTTGGGGAAACTATTGTGTTTAAATTTCCAATTTGAGTTTAGTGAAATTGAAGTTAAATTAAAGAATCTTATTACTTTTAATTTCCATGGAAGCATTGAATTATCCTTTTGGTATATTTATTCTCCCTAACTTCGTGAGTAGCTAAGCAAATTATCTTGGGATTATATTGAAATAGGGTGCAAATATATGTGGGTTGTGATGTATTAGTATAGATTCTTGGTTTTTTATGATGGATTTTACTAATGTTTGCTTTATTTAGTTGGAATTTATGGGTGAAAACCCTGAATTATCAACATAGATTTGTGGGTAAAATCCCCAAATTTTAAAAATCTAATATCATCCTAGAAAGAGGGATGGGAATATACCTTTGGATCCCATATCATCCTTGAAAGGGGGATATGGGTGACATAGCATTAGTGAACAATAGTTATATGTAGCTTATTCTCTTTGCATTATCTTATACATAAGGTTGAATTAAGAATTAGCAAGGTCTTGGGCATCTTCCTAGAAATAGGGCTGCCTAATTGAGGTATTAGATAGGTTTGATTACCATATCCATGAGGTATCCGAAAGTGTCCATGGGTGATAATATTGAGGTTTGGTTGACAAACTAGCATCAAGAGCCCCTAACCTAGCCTACCCTTGTAGTCATCAACGAGAATTTATCTTCAATTGTCATGAACCCATGCATTATTTTCCCCTAAAAAGGCATAATCCCAAGACTTGTCTCATATTGAAATCTAAATCACAATTGTTTTCTTTAATTTATAGTTTGAATAAATTTTGGTAAAATAACTTTCCAAACCAATCCCCCATGCATTTTATTTTGTTTACACTAGGGGCATACACTTGGACACTATCAACACCTATAGGTTTGAATACTAGATTCACTCCTCAAGGATTCAACCTCAATATGAGTTGAGATTTATTGATAATGATCATCCTATATCAAAACTATGGTATAGGTGAGCCTGATCAAAATGGTGTCATTGTCGGAGAGTGAGACCTAGTTTTTACTTGTACGGTGTTGATTGTAGCTTTGGGTATACCCGTGGTGGTTTTGATTTACTTTTTTTGTTGTTTTGGTTTTTTAGGTGAATTCAATAGTGTCCATGACACCATGAGTGACCATGAAAGTAATGTCGGGACTTTTGATGGTCCCCTTGATGATGAGGAGCAACTCCATGATTTTGGACGTGCGAGTGTCATCTGCATACCACCTAATCAAGGGAATAAGGTATTCCACGTCATGAGTGCTATGTTGTACATGCTTTATATAAGGGTATCTTTGGGGGGGAAGCTCAAAAAGACCCCAACTTGCATTTAAAGAATTTTGTGGAAGTTTATGCCCCTTTTGACATTCATCACATCTAATAATAGTCCATATGGTTTCTTCTCATCCCATTTTCTCTGATGGGTGAGGTGGTATTTTTCCTTGATCTCTTTCAGATGGGTCGATCATATCGTGGGATGAACTTACTATTGCATTCTTAGATAGATACTTCCATCCAAAATATTGCAATTGCATGATAAAATAACTAATTTTCATCAATTAAATGGAGAACCTCTATATAAGGTATGGGAGAGATTTAATGGGAAGCTCATGCAATGTCCCAACCATGAGGTCCCAGAGAAGATGCTTCTCCAAATCTTCTACTAGGTTTTGTATTAACTAAATAAAACTGTGGTGGATAATGCAGTCGGGGGTTCACTTGTGATGTTGTCTTATAATGTGGCTATAAACTTTCTTGGGGAAGTTACTAAGAAAAATTTAGGTTAGCATACCTAATACACTGAGGTAGCTAAAGGGACACCTACTACCTCCTATATTGATAAAGAGCAAAGGAAGAGAGATGGAGAGAGGGGGGAAAACATGGTAAAAATCATGATGAAATTAAAGCTTCTAACAAAGCATATGATAGGTGCACCCACAAAAACAATGAATGATGTGGAATCCAAAGTCTATGATGAAGAATAATCCAAGAGGCTTGATGAAGAAATTAGGTATTTGGCCAACTATATAGTGGTTTCCTGAGTAGCCTATTAAAGGCAAAGTGAGAACCAAGGTTGGATGGATCATAAAAGAGAGCGAGATTGGCATGATCACGATAGATATCATGATTGGAGGACAAGGAAAGGAAATATGACCAATATATGCCTCCCATAATTGAGTAAAGGGTAAAGGCCAATTTTGTTGATCCCATAAAATTCAAGACCGGGGATGTGTTAGCAAGGATCATGATGCGAGTGGAGGGAAAGGACCAGATGGTTCGAGAATTGAAAGGTGACTTTTCCCAAATCAACCAAACGGTTGTATCACACTCCACCTAAATCAAGCAATTGGATACTAAAATCGGCCCAATCTCTACTCAACTTAATTCTAGACAAAAAGAAGGCCTCCTAGTGATCCCGTTGTGAACCTAAAAAATGATGCCCAAGTATTGGTGATCTTTAATAGGAGTGGAAAAGATTTCGGTGATCTTGTGGTAGATGTTAAAAAGAGACCAATATTGAACAAACAAATATAAAGAAGAAGCTTGTGAATAATTCAATGAGGAGGCTCCGACTCAAGAAGAGAATAAAAAAGAACTGATGCTAAGTGAATAAATGAATGATTAAAAGAGAGATCCAAAGAAAGTTGATAATGATAAATTGCAAAGTAATGTATTGCCTATCATGAAGGTTCCCCTTCCATTCCCTTATAGGCTCAAAAATAAGGAGGGCAATGCTAAATTCAAGATATTCCTTGCTAAGCTTAGCAATCTATCAATTAATATCTCATTTCTAGACGAAATTAAGAGATCCCGGGATACACTAAGCTTATGAAGAAGTTGATGTCAAAGAAACGTCTTGTTGATGGTGAAAACATAGAAATTACCCATGGATGTAGCACTACTATGACTAGCGCTATAGCATAAAAGAAAGAGGATACCGAGGCCTTTATAATACCTTTTATCATAGGGACACACAAGTTCAAAAAACCTTTGTGTGACCTTAGTGCAATCACTAATCTCATGCCTTATGAAATCTATCAAAAAATTGGTTTGGTCAGTCCTATACTAACAACAATGAGGCTTTTGATGGAGGACTAGTCTATCAAAAGACCGATTAGAGTTTTGTTTGATGTTTTGGTGAAGGTGGACCACTTCATTCTTTCGGCGAACATCATTATGCTTGTTTATGAAATTGAACAATAGATACCCATTATCCTTGATCGATAATTCCTTGCAATTGAAAGAGCTATTGTCAATATGGAGCTAGGAGAAATGAGATTTTGGGTCTAATATGATGAAGTGTCCATTCAAGTATTCAAGAATAAGAAATAGCCCATGAAATTACAATTGGTGTCCATCATTAATGTTGTGGACACAATTATAAATGAGGGATCCCTTGAGGATCCCACTTAAAAAGATTATGAATGTTGTACCACGGTGACAAAATTAGGCGCTAGGTGGGAGGCAACCCACCAATGCCACAAAAGTGTCCCTTATCCTTTATTTTTTTTATTAGTAGAGTAGATTTAATTTTTTTAGTGATTGATCCATGAATTGTGGTACTATAGAGTGTTTTGACAAATTAGAGAAAGGGAAAGTATGGTGCATTTGAGTAGTAGATTGAATATGGGAAAATAGAGCACCAAATTTAGCCTCAATTACCATGATCTTGGTACGTGTATCACCTCTATCGAGGTAGCCATGTGACCTCAATTGCTTTACTCGAACCGCAATCACGGTCAAGTCAGTTTTAAAACTAAGTAGTTACCCATTTTCCCCCATACTCCTTTCCAATTTCTTTCAAATTACAATGAATTTTTGCTATGTTTTTGGCATCCAAATTGTGCATCAACATCCTCTTGCATCCCTCAATCTGGTATGTGCATCGAAATCCCTCTTTTATATGTATTTGTAGGCCTAAGAAACCATGTTGTGGGGATGGCCAAAAATGGTACTTTAAATGTTAAATCTCTGCTTGAATATGATTTCTTGGTGAGGTTGGCTGTTGTAGTTGGTATGCATAGTGATGGGGAAGTCTTGAGTACCCAAATTTTATGTAAATTTGATAAATATAGTTGTGTACACCAAGTGGTTGATTAAATACCCAAATGAGTTCTATGTTAGTTTTTCCATATTCTGAGGGGATAATCGAGTACTTAGGAACCATTTTCCTTGCTCTTAATGTATGTTTTATCTTTGGAGCATAAATTGGCATTTAAATTAGACAATTTGAGTTTTGAAAGTTTGGTCTGGCCTTACCTCAGATACCATAATCGCGGTGTCGCAATTGTCATACCTGAGGTTGTTTTTTAGCTTGGACCAAAAATCTGCTAAGTTCATTTCTTTCCCAAAAAGTGCTAAGGCACCACCCCATGTGCTTAATTAGACAACATAGCATAGTTTTTGCATGAAAATGTTAGTGATGAGTGTTGTTGTGTTGTTGTCAGGTTTTTAAGGCTCCACATGGAAGAATATGATCAAATTCGATTCATGGCCCCAGAATACAACAATCAATATTATGTCGACCTCCTCAAAACCAAATTTCTCCTAGAGAGAGGTATTTACTTAGATAAGGTGCCTGAGAAGCTCCTAACATTCCATTCCCGCTTGGTAGCCACCGGGTGGAATTATTTTATCTCAGATCCTTATCGGTTGAACGAGTAGAGGGTAAAGGAATTCTACACTAACCTTAGCATAGTATCTTTCTCTGAACTAGTTGTGCATATCCGAGAAAATAATATGTACTTTGAAGTAGAATAAATCACTGATTTCTATAGGTTGTTGGATGAAAACATGAGCTAATTTCAGGCAAAAGGATGTGAATTGGGGAGTTGGATGGCTGAGAAGTTGTGACCTAGTAGAGAGGGTATATCGATGAATGATTTCATAGTAGAGGCAAGGATATGGTTGATTATCATTTGTAGCCGAGTTTCTCCAAGCACACATATGACTGTCATTCCATATATTTGAGTCTGAATGGTTTTCTATATACTAGACAACATTTCTTTAAATATTGGTCGGTGTGTGATCTTAGACATAAAGTATTTCAAGATCCATGATGGTATGGTCCACTTATTTCCTTATTTTATTACTAAGATGTGCAGGAGAGCCGAGGTTAAGGAATACCCTAGAGACACTTGGGTGTGCCCAAACACCTTAACTCTTAATATTCGGGGTGAGAGAGCATCGGGCTAGATCAGGAAGAGGAAGATCAACTTGGGCAAGCCGACATGTAAGGGTACAGAGTCTTGTAGTCCATCCAAAGTTGGTCCCTTTGATAAGATCTCGGTTGATTTAAGGTCAATAAGGGATCTTATGGTGGGATTACCTCAGGGGCTGGTAGAGCCTTCAACCACCCGACATTTTTATGTGGCTCGATCTAATTATGAGAGGTACCTGGAGGATCATAGGACGCAGGGAGATACTATTGCTAGGCTTGATAGGGCCTATTCATATTTGGCAGAGTCTCACAAAAACCTCAGGGACTCACATGAGAAGATGAAAAAGGGGGGGAAAAGAGAGATAAATTCTTCACCAAGATGTGGAAGTGGGTGAAGGGACTTTGGAAGGTCTTAAAACCTAGAGACAAACTTCCTTCTTCCAGAGTTGATAGTGAGGATGAGGACCCAGCTGAGTGGTCTGGTCTTGATGATTCTAGAGGTGATATTGAGTTGAAAATCTACAGCAGCTCTTGATGCGGTTACAGGGAGCACCCTTTTACTCTCTTTATGCTTTATTGATTATACAGTGAGGTCACTGCAAATTTTAAGTTGGGATGCCTGTATCCATATTCATTTATTTAGATTGTATTATTGAGATACTTTTTGATGTTTTTATGTTATTTTGGATGATTTTTATTTATATTCTGTGTTGTAATATTCAAGCACTCTGATGGTGCCTATATTTCATAGATTAGTTATGTGTTTCATTTTTATTTTTGTTTTCATTTTGTTTTTGATGATATCGGATGAGTTTTTCCCTATGATAGATTTAGTGACAATATTCTTAAGAAAAAACCATCGTGATTGGGTTTTAAGCCATGGATGCAGGGGAAGTCTTAGTACTCGTAGCATCGGAGCTATAGATGCAAGGGAAATCTAAGTACTTATGGCATTTTGGATTTGGGATCGCCCTTATACCTATAGTAAGTTTGAGTAACCATATGGTTTGCCCTTATGAAAGCCGAAATATGATATGACAGCTTGGTTTGGCGTCATCAATAGCCATTCATGTATAGTGAAAATGCAAAGAAAACACCACGTCTATCCAAAAAAATTTGAAAACAAAGGCCATAGACATGAATAATTTTGTAACAATACTTTATCTCTTTTTGTGACTCCGAAGTCTTTAGCTTGTAGAAATTGGCAAATACTCTCTTTTGTCTCTACTAGGAAATGCAATTGAGCCTCCTTGAAAAGTTTGCATGGCATGTGTTGTGAGCATAATTGTATCACTCTCATGAATACTTATACCATCTAGATCTTGCCTCATTAGTCTCTCAAGGTTAGTTGTGATTATACTTAGTTGGTGAAATGATCTTAGGCCTTCTTGGTGAACATTAGGAGCCCACTTTAGCCTAAATAGTCTATCCATATATAGAATAGTATCCTTAGTTACCCATTTTGAGCCTCCAAGCCTTTCTTTGGCAACCGCATTACAAGCCTTGAATTATTTAAAGTTTTTCCCTCTTTTGAATCCTACCCTCCTTGAACTTGGAAAATGAAAATGGAGGTCAAATACCTAAGTTGGAGGTGGCAAGTTTGGAAGAGATTACCTTGTTCCATGATAATGTAAGTAGATGCCTATGATGCTAAGCAAAGAGAGAAATTGAAAAAGTGAAAAAGAAAGAAATTATCAAAAGAAGGAATAGCATGGAGTGCAAAAGAAATAGTCAAATAAAAATGTTTTCAAAGAATTAGTTAAATCAAGGTAGAAAAAGTAGACATGTGTGAATTTTTGAAACAAATGAAGTAGTCCATGGTCAAAAGTTGGGTTAAATAGTGTGATGTAGAGTTCATGAGGGGTGTAGCCACTTTGTACCTAAATGATATCATACCCTTTCCCGAACCTACGTTACAAGCTTGAAAAGGCCCTTTGAGATCACCAACCAAGTATATTCATTGTAGTGGCAATTGAAAATAAGGGCAAGCACGTGGTATGGTACTTGTTAGCTTTGAGGGAGTCTTTGTGAGAGTAAGTCTTTGCACTTAAATCCCTTATTGCTTATTAGATAATTTGGTATGTGAGATTTCTTTCTTGTGAGGAGGCATGTAGACTAATGGAGATGGGTGAAATTGTTATCTTCCAAAAGATGAGGCAAGGGAGTATAATGGAGTTGCTATTGATAGGGAGTCACTTCTAGAGAGTTAGTAAGTATTGCATTGTATTTCTTTAAAGTTGTGTGCATCCTTGAGATGGTGTTTCATGTCGAGAGGAGTTGTGAGAATAGCTTTTCCCAAGTTTGAGAGATATATGTTAGTATTAGTCAATTTTGAAGTCATTGTGATCATTTGGTTGTACAAATGGGCTTAAATTTGTATTGTCTCATTGAGTAAGAGTTAGTGTTGCTTGAGGATAAGCAAATGTTTAAGTTGGGGGCGTTCATGAGTAGTAAATTTACCACTCATATACATCCAAATTAGTACACACTACTATGATCAAATGATATGAATAAGACAATTTTGTCATTTAAATGCACTAATTCCCATATTTTGTAGGTATACAAGTGATAAGAAGAAAAGGAGTGCAATGAGCTGAAAGGGTTCAAAATGGGAAGAGAAGTGCAAAATTTGTAAAGCAGGGTTACTGCGATCTCGGTCTGAGGGTCGCGGTCGCAAAAAGTCAAGTTTGGTCAACTGTCCGCAATTGCAGTGGTCTTATGGTGATCACGGTAGCAGCAACCACGGACAAGCTGCAGTGATCGCGGCATCGCGGGTTTATATCCAGGGGCAATTGTGTAATTTTCTATAGCTGACCCCAAATCCCATATAAGACAAAACCCCTTTCTTATTTGGGATTATACACTTGGAAAACTGAATTTGGAGACTTTGCAAACCCTACTAATTTGGGAATATTATTGGTTTCGATGGTAGAAATAGTGAGGGGGTTGCTTTGTTGGATTTTGTGAGAGCCTTTGGGCTGGTGGTAGTGAATTTGAGCTTTTTGGAGAAGGAGGATGACATGATTACCTTCTGTAGTGTATTAGCCAAGACTCAAATTGACTTTCTACTGCTTAGGAAAGGGGATAGGGTTTTATGTAAGGACTGTAAAGTCATTCTGAGTGAACACCTTTCAACCCAGCATAGGTTTTTGGTGATGGACTTGATTTTCAGAAAGAGCAAGAAGAGTAGGGTCGAAAAGGGTTGACCTAAAATTAAGTGGGATGGCTTAACGCTAGTTAGTGCATGGGATATAGGGGAGAAGATGGCGGGATAGGGGTGTGGAAGTATAGGGGGGATGTGGATGGTATGTGGGATAAGGCTGCCAGCTGCATCACGAAGATAGCTAGAGAAGTGTTGGGTGTTTTGAGAGTTCGGATAGGTCAGCATAAGGGGGACTGGTGGTGGAATGAAGAAGTTAAGAAGAAAATGGAGATTAAGAAAGGGGTGTATATTAAGTTGATTGAGAGTAAAGATGAAGAGAAGAAGCGGGTAAACAAGGGGGTTTACAAAGTAGTAAGGAAGAAGACTAAGTTAGTAGTTACGGCTGCTAAGATAGCAGTGTTTGAGAGCTTGTATATGGGGTTAGAGAAGAAAAGAGGGTAAAAAAGTTGTATAAGTTGGCTAAGGCTAGGGAAAGGAAGGTTCGTGACCTTGATCAAGTAAAGTGCATTAAGGGAGAAGATGGTAGAGTGTTAGTAGAGGATGTTCACATTAAGAAGAGGTGGAAGGAGTATTTTTATAGACTTTTGAATGAAGAGGGGGACAAAGGCTTTGAGTTAGGAGAGCTGGAGCGCTCGAAGGAAAGCCATGATTTCAGTTACTACAGATATTTTAAGGTTGAAAAGGTCAGAGAGGCTATTCGTAGGATGCGGAGAGGTAAGGCGATGGGGCCTGACGAGATTTCGGTGAATTTTTGGAAGTATACTGGTGAGACAGGTTTAAGGTGGTTGACTAATTTGTTCAATGATATTTTCAAGACTGCGAGAATACCTGTGGCTTGGAGATGGAGTACAATGATTCCATTTTATAAAAGCAAGGATGACATTCAGAGTTACAACAATTATAGGGATATTAAGTTGTTGAGTCACACTATAAAGATTTGAGAGAGGGTGATTAAGTGAAGATTGAAGAGGGTCGTGTCCATTTTGGGGAATAAGTTTGGCTTTATACCTGGTCGCTTGATGATAGAGACAATCCACCTGGTGAGGAAATTGGTGGATCAGTATAGGGAAAGGAAGAGGGATTTGCACATGGTGTTCATCGACCTGAAGAAGGCGTATGACAAAGTCCCTAGGGAGGTTCTTTGGAGATGCTTGAAGGTGAGAGGGGTTACGGTGGCGTACATCAGAGCTATTAAGTACATGTATGATGGAGAAAAGACTCGGGAGAGAACAGCGGGAGGAGACTCAGGGTATTTTTCAGTCGATATAGGGTTGCATCAGGGATCGACTCTTAGCCCATATCTGTTTGCGTTGGTTATGGACATGTTGACGTAGAGTATTTAAGGTGAAGTGCCTTAGAGTATTTATTTGTAGATGATGTAGGATTGATTGATGAGACGTGAGAGGGTGTGAATGAAAAATTAGAGGTTTGGAGGCAAACACTTGAATCTAAGGTGTTCAGGTTGAGTAGGTCCAAGACGAAATATATGGAATGCAAGTTTAGTGATTCGACTCAGGAGGACAAAGTGGTGGTGAGGCTGGATTCTCGGGATGTTTGTAAGAGGAATAGTTTTAATTATCTTGGGTCTATGATTCAGGGGAATGGCGAGATTGATGAGCATGTCTCTAAACATATTAGAGTAGGTTAGATGAAGTGGAGGCTCACCTCAGGAGTGTTATGTTATAAAAAGGTGCCCCTTAAGCTTAAAGGCAAATTCTATAGATTGGCAGTCCGTCCAGCTATGTTGTATGGAGCGGAGTGTTGGCTAGTCAAGAACTCCTACATTCAAAAATTGAAGGTAGAGAAAATAAGAATATTGTGTTGGATATATGGACTTACTAGAGAGGATAGAGTTAGGAATGAGACTATCAGAGAGAAGATGGGAGAGTCTTCGGTGGAGGAGAAGATGTGAGAAAGAAGGTTGAGATGGTTTTAGAATATGATGAAGAGGGGCATGGATGCCCCAGTTTGTAGGTGTGAGAGGCTAGCTTTGGATGGATTTAGGAGGAGTAGAATTAGGCCGAAGAAATACTAGAGGGAGGTGATTAGACATGACATGGAGCAGCTATAGCTTACTGAGGACATAACCCTAGATAGGAAGGTGTGGAGGTCACGGATAAGGGTAGAAGTCTAGTGTGAGTGTGTGGGTTGTAGAAAAGTGCTAGGAGAACTCTTGTGTAGCTGGGTTAGTAATCCTAGGCCTGTGTCCATAAGTATGAGCCTCTAGTCAGGAGAATTTGGGTGTGGTGGGTGTCTTTGGTCTGTGAGTGTATGTTACTACAAGGTGGGTGTCCTATTTCTTATTTCTTATTTTGAATTGCTCGTCTTTTTGTTATTTCGTATTTCTCTGATATCTATTTTATTATTTTGTATTCCTTATTTTTGTTATGTCATCCATCCTGTTTTATGTTTCACTACGACCTTGTGTATTATTCTCTATCCTAAGTTGGGGGTCTACCGGATACAGCATCTCTACTTCTTCAGAGGTAGCTGTATGGACTGCATATATTTTACCCTCCCCAGACCTCACTTTGTGGGAATACACTGGGTTTCTTGTTGTTGTTTAGTTTAGTGCAATTGAAGTTAAATTAAAGAATCTTATTACTTTTCAATTCCATGGAAGTATTGAATGATCCTTTTGGTATATTTCTTCGCTCTAACTTCATGAGTAGCTAAGCAAATTATCTTGGGATTATATTGAAATAGCGTGCAAATATGTGTGGGTTATGATGTATTAGTGTAGATTCTTGATTGTTAATAATGGTTTTTACTAATGCTTGCTTGGTTTAGTTGGGATTTGTGGGTGAAAACCCCAAGTTCTCAAAATGGATTTGTGGGTGAAAACCCCAAATTTCCAAAATCTCATATCATCCTTGAGAGAAGGATATGAGTATCTCATCCTCGAAAGAGAGATATGGGTGACAAGGCATTAGTGAACAATAGTTAGATGTAATTTATTCACTTTTCATTATCTTAGACATAAGGGTGAATTAAGAATTAGCTAGGTCTTGGGCATCTTCTTAGAAATAAGGATGCCCAATTGAGGTATTAGATGGTTTTGATTGCCACATCCATCATGTACCCGAAAGGGTCCATGGGTGATAATCATGAGGTTTGGTTGACAAACTAGCATCAAGAGCCCCTAACCTAGCCTACCCATGTAGTCATCAACTAGTATTTACCTCTACTTATCACGAACCCATACATTATTTGTCCCTATGAAGGCATAATCCCAAGACTTGTCTCATATTGAAATCTTATTCACAATTGTTGCTTTAATTGCTAGTTCGAATAGACTTTGGTAAAATAACTTTCCAAACCAATCCTTCCATTTTAATTCATGCATTTCATTTTGTTTACACAACAGGCATACACTTAAATGCTATCAACACCTCTAGGGTTTGAACACTAGATTCACTCCTCGAGGATTCGACCTCAATGTGAGTTGAGATTTATTGACAACAATCATCCTATAGCTAAACTATGGTATAGTTGAGTGTGATCATCCAGCTCCCCCTACAAAAAGGTCCCCAGTTCGTGTTAGCCGCACGAATCAAGGAAAATCAAGAGAAAACTAAAGCCACCAAGGTAATAGCAATCCCAGAATATAAATAAATAAATATATATATATATATATATATATATATATATATATTTAGTGTTCACCAAGCACACGGTCATATAGACCCCACCGCCGACAAATTTAGTTTTCAGTGTTCGTATCCCTAGGATTTACACCTTCACGGTGAGCTACAAAATTCTACTTAAGACCAAATTAAAACAATTTATACATAAATTAATCCATTAATCCAGGAGTCATTCATTAAGGCATTTACCACTTGGTATTGTCATACTAATATGCTTACAAGCTAAATTAATTATGCCAAATCAAATTCGCATAACCAAATTGGACTCTCAAGTTCCATTTAAAATTCAAAACAAAGGTCACCAAGGCCATCCAAAATTATTTTCTTCATTTATCCTTTAACATAATGCATTGGTTTCAAAAAAAAAAAGTACCATGTAAATTTTCATATTCAAAATCAAATTTACAAAATGGGTTAAGGATAATTCAATTATCAAGCCAAAATTCTATCAACTTGGGGAAACTCATTCCAACCATTTATATCATGCACCAATTCAGCCCCAAAAATATCAATTTAAAGCATGAATAGTCGATTTGAATATGGGGCAAGTAATTCAATCAGTACCCACCAAAATCCCTCAACCAAATTTCAAAAAGCACAATTAAATCACATAAAAATTCATTCAATTAATGTCATAATTTAACATTAAAGTTAGGGAAAGAGAAACATGCCTGAAATACACAAGGAATTGAAAACAATTCGGAGTTTAGAGCATGAATGGTGAAACCTTTGGAGTTTCTTGGTTTAAGTGTTAAAGAGGAAGAGAATGGGTCTGTGATTCTTAAAATTGATGAAAATGAATGTATTTTATGTTTAAAGATCGTACAAGGGGTAAAAATACCAAAATCTCCTTGTCCCAAGTGAAAGAAATAAAAACTGGACGAATTTAAAACAGCAGCTTAGCACGTCAATATCGTGGAGGTTAGCCTCCGTGCCTCTCTAATATCGTGGAGGTTAGCCTCTGTGACACGACCTTGTCATGAAGGCTTACTGCCTTGGGGTTTCAAAATGACTCTGAACCCCTTTCAAAAATTTAAAACTTTTCTAAAACACCTTTTTAACATATCAAATCATAATTCAAGTCAAAAATCGATATTTCGTATACGGTAGGGTAAAAATAAAATCATTGAAATTTTGAGGTGTCTTACAAAATGTAATTATATAATATTTCTTATAAGATTATATAGATTTATAATTATACAAACATGTTCTTTATAATTATACAAACAAATAATGCAATCTCGAGGAGCATCAACAACTAAATACTTTCAAATCTCAAAATATTCATTATTTTTCATTTCACAAACATATATGAGTACATATACATTTACAAATATCTTATTCTGTATATTCTTATATATATATATATATAACTGAAACTTATTTCTGATTGCATACTCCATCATCAACGATTTTAAAGTGGCTTTGTTCTTATACACCTATCCAACAAACACTTCGTTATGCTTTGGGTCAGATATAATTGTCTGAACTTGCATATTTATATCCACAACCTTCATCGGTTTAATAGGACTTGCATCAATTATGGCTTCTGTATCATCAACATTTATTGCATCATCACCCAACGTCAGTCTGACCCTAAAACTCTCATCTTCAAAGTTTGAGCTTAATTTGCCATTTTCAATTGCTTTATCAAATACACCAATGCATAATGGATAGTTTCTATAGTCTTTTTCTTCTTTCCGTACATTACGTAGACCGTCACCCTGATGTCACTGTGTATTTTCATTCTTTTACTGCTAAAGCTAACTTTATACTCTATTTTCACCATTTAGACTACATACCGATTCATAACTAATTTATTATAAAGAGGGATTCAATCACTTATCAATTTATCAAAAAGTCACAAATTGATTTTATTGTATGTACAGTAAGCAAACTTACGAAATTTCATGAATCCAAATGAATTAATATTTGGATTTACTTGTAAAAATCAAATCACGTATTCAAACACAAGAAGTATTCAAAAATTAACACTGATAAATAGACTTTTATATACAATTCGATTTACATATATTATACAAAATATCAAGAGAAAGCGGTCCACTTTTTTAATAGAATTGAATCATAGAGAATTTACTTGTTACCAATTGTTAGTGAATATCTTCTCCTCCTTTTCTCAATTGTTCAGATACATAGTTGTATAAATAAGCTTCACTGCTCTGTTATGGAAGAGGTTATGTGAAAAATTAGAAGGAAACTATGGATATTGATTGTAATTCATTTCCTTTTTAATCTTTGTTTTTTGTTAGATCTTTTTTTTTGTATAATTTCTCCCTAATTACATGTAAACCAACTAACTGTTGTCTATAAAATGTAGCTATTGAAAATTAGACTGGAAAGTTAGTTATAAGGGTTCTAAGGTGTCTATATCTAAAACTTGATCTTAAAAAAATTATGTTAAGGGGAAGGGTAAATTATAGTCAAATAGGTGGATGGAAGGGTATTTTGGAGCCCAAAAGTGGAAGAAGGGTATTTTAGAATCATTAAGATAAGATGGCAGTCGTACTTTAATAGGTTATTGAATGACGAAAGGGATAGAGCTATTGTGTTAAGGAATCTGGAGCACTCTGAGGAGTGTCGTGATTTTAGGTATTGTAGACGCTTTAAGGTAGAGGAGGTCAAAGAGGTGGTTCGTAGGATGCATAGGGGTAGGGCAACGGGGCTTGATGAGATTCCAGTGGATTTTTGGAAGTTTTCTGGTGAGATCCTCTTGCGATTGTTGACCATTTTGTTTAACGGCATTTTTAAGTCGGCAAAAATACCTGAGGCTTGGAGATAGAGTACTATGATCCCGTTATATAAGAACAAGGGCGACATTCAGAGTTGCAACAACTATAGAGGGATAAAGTTATTGAGCCACACTATGAAGATTTAGGAAAGAGTGGTCGAGTTGAGGTTAAGGAGGTTAGTGACTATCTCAGAGAACCAATTTAGATTTATGCCCGGCCGCTCGATGACGGAGGCAATTCATCTGGTGCGGAGACTAGTAGAACAGTATAGGGAAAGGAAGAAGGACCTGCACATGGTTTTTATCAACTTGGAGAAGGTGTACGACAAATTCCCTAGGGTGGTTCTTTGGAGATTCTTGGAGCTAAGTGGGGTCTCGGTGGCGTATATCAAGCAATCAAGGACATATATGATGGAGCTAAGACATAGGTTAGGACGGCGGGAGGAGATTCAGAGCATTTCCCTGTCTTGACAGGGATACATCAGGGATCTACTCTTAGCCCATTTTTGTTTGCTTTGGTGTTGGATGTGTTGACGTGGTCTATTCAAGGAGAGGTGCCTTGGTGTATGCTTTTTGAAGATGATGTAGTTTTGATTGATGAGATGCGGGGGGGTGTGAATAATAAACTAGAGGTATGGTGACAGACCCTTGAGGCTAAAGGGTTCATGTTGAGTAGGACCAAGACAGAGTATTTGGAATGCAAGTTTAATGACTTGCGGCAGGAGGACGACGTAGTAGTAAGGTTGGATTCCCAGGCGGTGTGCAAGAGGGGTAGTTTCAAGTATCTTAGATCCATGATTCAGGGAAATAGTGAGATTGACGAGGATGTCTCCTACCATATTGGGCGGGATGGATGAAGTGGAAGCTCGCCTTAGGGGTGTTGTCTGATAGGAAGGTGCCACCCAAGCTTAAAGGCAAATTCTACAGAGTGGCAATTCGTCCTGCCATGTTGTATAGAGCAGAGTGTTGGCCAGTCAAAAACTCTCACATCCAAAAATTGAAGGCGGCATAAATACGAATGTTGCGTTGGATGTGTGGGCTTACTAGGGGTGATAGAGTTCGGAATGAGACTATTTGGGAAAAAGTTAGAGTGGCTTCGGTGGAGGATAAGATTCGGGAAGTTCGATTGAGATGGTTCTGGCACGTAATTAGGAGGGGCACAGATGCCCCGATTCATAGGTGTGGGCGGCTAGTATTGAATGGATTCAGGCGGGGTAGGGGTAGGCCGAAGAAATACTGGAAAGAGGTGATTAGGCAGGACATGGAGTAGTTGCAGCTCACTGAGGACATGACCCTAGATAAGAAAATCTAGAGGACGCAAATCAGGATAGAAGGTTAGTGATAGTTTGGGTCGTTGGGGTAGGGCAATACTGGGTGGGTGTACTTTTCTTGTTATGCCACATTGTTGCATGCCTTATAACGTATTTGCTTACTATTCTTTGTTTATTATACTTTGTGGGTGGATTAGTTATGTCTATTCATCTTTTCCCATGATTTATTTTGGATTTAATTAGTATCTCATGTCGTGAGCTGGGGGTCTATCGAAAACAGCCTCTTTACCTCATCAAAGGTAGTGGTATGGACTGCGTACATTTTACCCTCCTCAGACCCCACTATGTGGGAATACACTGGGTTTGTTGTTGTTGTTGTTGTTGTATTTCTAATACGTGAATGGTATATTAGGCCTTTTTCTGTATATTATAATAAATGAAGCCTTTTAACACCCTTCACTCCTCCCCTCAAAAAAAGAATTAAATGTGTCCTTTTCTGTGTGTTTATAATAAATGAAGCATTTTAACCATCACCACCACCCCCTCCCCCTCCCATCTAATTTTTCCCTCCAAAGAAATTGAATGTTTTTAAAGAATTGATTAATTCTATAAGTTGTGTTAAGAAAATCATATTTGTGAACCTGAATTTTTAAGTAAACGTGTAATGAATTTTTACAATTTGAATTTTATAAAAGTATTTTTGATTTTATCTGTTCTAAAAATTGAGATAATTAGATAATAAGAATTTGAAAAAAATAATGCATTAAAATCTAAATTTTTAAAACATAATTAAATAACTTGATTTGTCGCATGAGGCTGACATGGTAGTGAAGATGGATTCTCGGATCATTCAGAAGAGAGAGAGTTTCAAGTATCTTGGGTCTATGATTCGGGAAAATAGTGAGATTGACGAGGATGTCACGCATCATATGGTGTTGGGTAATTGAAATGGAGGCTCACTTCGAAAGTATTGTGTGATAAGAAAGTATCCCTAAGCTTACAGTAAGTCCTATAGAGTGGCAGTTCGACCGGCTATGCAGTATGGAGCAGAGTGTTGGCCGGTTAAGAACTCCCACATCCAAAAATTAAAAGTGGCAGAAATGAGGATGTTGCGATGGATGTGTGGACGTACCAGGAGGGACAGAGTTAGAAATGAGAGTATTTGAGAGAAGATAGGAGTGGCTTCGGTGGATGACAAGATGCGAAAAGTAAGGTTGCAATAGTTCGAACATGTGATGAGGAGGGGCATGAATGCTCCATTTCGGAGGTGTGAGAAGCTGACTATTGATAATTATTGATGATTTAAGGCGTGGTAGAGATAGGCCGAAAAAATATTGTTTAGTTTATAGTATTACCTTGTGGGTGTCTTGTTTCCTTTATTATCTAGCAGTGTGATATCTCTTTTTGATGGTTACCTTTTATGCTTTTTGATCGTATATTGTTATCCATCCTGAGCCGGGAGTCTATCAACAACAACTTCTCTACTTTATCAAAGGTAGTGGTATGGACTATGTACACTCTAACTTTCCCCTCCTACACCCCACTTTATGGAAATACACTAAATATGTTGTTGTTGTAAAACATAATAGTCACATTGATTTGATAGTTTAGTCTTACTTATCGAATTGAAAGTGCTAAGAAAAATAATATTAGATGATAATCTTGTAATAGATACTAATCAAATAAAAAAAAATTGATTCTTTTCAAATGCTTATAATGTTTATAAAATAGTGTGAACAACTCCTTTAATAGCTGCCTTAACGAAAAAGATTTTTTCTAATTTAAAATTAATAAAATCTTACTTGAGGTCACTAATGTGTTAAAAGAGATTGAATGGATTTAGTAATAACAATCAATTGGAAAAGAACTATAATTACTGAATGTAGCATACTTAAGACTATATTACAATAAATAGCAACACTTTTATAAAATTACAGTTTACAGTAAGAGTAGCATTATTTTACTCATTAACTAGACAAGTGCATGTTTTACTCTCACTACTTTACATTTACCTATTTTCACTCCACTATTTCACCTCCCCAAATATAGCCATATCTTTTACTCCTTTTTTTTCATCTTATTTTTTTATCATTTTTTATTTTTTTATTGTTTTTATTTTTTTTTATTTCCACTTTATTTTTCTCTCTTCTATTCCTCTTCCTTTTTTTAATTTTATTTTTGGTTTTCTGTTTTTTTTCCTTTTTCAAATTTGAAGATAATTATCTTCATGATCTTCAAGATTTCAAAATAAAACATCATTACTGTCTTT
>NC_061116.1:146546216-146591829 GCF_002878395.1 Capsicum annuum | reverse complement strand
TCAGTATGAATAGAATGTTTTCCCAAGTTCGAGAGAATTAGGGAGTTCAACACCTAGGTAGGTTGAGAAACACTTAGATGGACTGTCGAAACTGATAATTTGGTGTTTCTCACAAGTCATGAGAATCCAGTACTACAACTATTATTCAATGAGGGGTTAATAATCATAGTGATCATAACCCTGGTTTCTCTTTATCACTTATTTGAACTATTAAAATTTTAGGTTTGAGCTCTGAAGCAAGTTAAAACTTTAACATTTGTTTGATCATCAAAAACCCCCCATTTTATCTTTTCGTATCATTTATTTGAATTCAACTTATAGCTATAGTTTCAAATTAGTTTAATCGTCACTCACATTGTTCCTCGTGGATTCGACCCCGACTCCAAAGTTGGGTAAATAGATTGACGACGACCATCTTGCACTAAATTGACGTGTAAGTTGAGCGTTATCAAAAATGGCGCCGTTGTCGAAGAACAATTTGGCGTATTGAGTTGGTTTAGAATTTTAGCCTACTTGGTTGAATTCAAACTTTTAAATATTTATTTTTAGTTTTCTTTTATTTCTTGTGTTAGGTAGATTTTATTTTAGTTTACTTATTACTATGGCATCGTGAAATGAACATGAGTTTGGTGGTTGGAAATCTTATCTTGATGATCCATATCTATATTGTGATAGATCTCACTTTTTGCAAGATTATAGATATGCTCCCCGGAGAGAGATGTGTGCACTATCTCCATCCTACCGAGAGTATGATTGTTCTTTATTTGGTGGCCAAGATGGACATTGAAGTGATTGCCCAAATGACCCTTCCCCCTATTGCGCTAACCCAAATTCTAGTTCTTCTTATGAGATTGATAGGTCTTATGTTTAAGAAAAGAAAGAACGAAGCACTAGAAAGAGTGGCGTTGAAGCTATGTTTCAACGAATGTTGGATCTTTAGAAAGAAACGTATGATATCGTATGTGATATGTATCAAGACATGAAGCCAATCATTCATGAAGAGATGGATATAGAGGTCAATCATTCAAAACATTCTTCTATACTATATTTAGATGATATCTTGTCTGTGGAATCATTAAAAATAATGAAAGAGTGTGAAGATGAAGAGAAAGAACCCTATATTAATGTTGAGCTTGATGATGAACAACCCTCGATGATTTTCCAACCAATTGAACCAACCATGAGAGATAATGCCAAGATTGAGGAAATGGTGCTAGAGGCAAAAGAAAAAACCAAACCACTCTCTTATAAAGACTCTAGCCCAATTCGGGGTGAAGAGGTCGAGAAGGATGCAACTCTAAAATTAGGGATAATACCTCACTCAAATCACTTTTCAACATTACGCGTGGTAGATGTGATGAAAGTCAAATCACCCAAGCCAATGGTGAATTTTGTAAATTAGGAGAAAAATTCCTATATTTTGGAGTTTGTCTTTTTGAAAGGGTATAATACAACCCCAATCTCAAAGGCCAAAAAGCTTAAAGGTCAATGTCCATTTAGTGGTTTTTTAAGATTCTCACTATTGCCAAATGAGCCCACACAAAAGTTTCATGAAAAATTGGGAAAGCGGTTCAAGTCTTCGAAGTGGCGTGATTGAACTTTCCTTATCATGCTCTCACATTTGCCCAACGCACCTAAAAGATGTAAAGATTAAAAGATGGGCCGACGATTCAAATCATCTAAGTGAAGGGATAAAGGATGAAGCACTTTCAAGGTATCTTGATGAATTCTAAGTAGTCAAGATAACCTAGTCGTGACGCGACATTAAATTAGGCGCTACTTGGGAGGCAAACCAAGGTATTTTGTTGTTTGTATTCATATTATATAATTGATATCAGATCTTCACACCCATGGTGCCCCAGGTATGTTTCTAACTCTCTTGTTTTAGTTTGACGCATTGGAGACATTGCATGATTTTAAGTTGAGGGTAGGGCTACTTGTGGGTATTGATGTCCTCTTGGGGTTTTTGTTGTCATGCCTCTTTTCCCCAGAGTCTTGTTCCTAGTAGAGCCGACATGTTTAGACGTATTGTGATTTGTTGTAAAATGTTGTAGTTGACTAGGAGAAATACAAGTACCTTAGGCAGTTAACATATTTTTATTGATTTTTGAACACCTCTCTAATAGTCTGTTTTATAATTGTGTGATATGTATTTATGTATGACCACTGTGCATCTTGTTATGGCATTAGTACTAGTGACATGATAACTATTGAACCGAATGGGTAGTAGCTTCTGATGTACCTTTGTGCCATGTGTGTGTGAGATACTACCTAGTTTCTGTTGTGTGTTAAATCAAGAACTTGCCCGATTGGTCTTGCCTTGGTTGTAGGATAGCGGTTATGAGAGGATCATAGGCCGTTGTTGATATTAGTCCACTTTTAGCCTAAATGACCTTCCATGTGTGAATAATATCCCTTGATCCTGATTTTGAGCCTGAATGCCTATTCTTTTTATTATACCTATCACATTCCTATTTGTATCACAATGAACCTATTTTGGCCCTGGTCCTCCTTGGACATTGTGAACTTTGACTTAGGCAAATATCTTAAGTTGAGGGTTGCTATCATAGGGGTGCGTGGTGTAAAGTGAGTATGAAGAAGAGTAAAAAAAATATGCAAGGTTGGGTGTGGTAGAAAAGAATGAAAAAAAAAGTTGTGAAAAAAAAAATGAACAAATAAAAACTGCACCCAGCTTGAATGTGCTTTAATCAAGAAAGGGAGAAATAAGGTAAAGGTTGATTAGTGAGACCCCAAAAAATAGTGTAGTGTCAAGGAGGCTTAGTTACTTTAAATATCCTTGTGTATCATATCAGCCCCAAGCCTACCTTTAAGCTGAAGAAAAGTCCTATAGTGTTCCTAACTTAACTGTCTGAAAGCTTTGGCAATGAAAATAAGGGCAAGCTTATGGTATTTGGCATACATTGACTGAAACTTTTTTTTGAGAGTGAGTGTCTCTTGACCGTCCCCGCATTGGCATGCTTGGTTCACATATAAGTGAGGAGGGACCTCTTTGTTGTAAGGGCACACTGGTTACGTTGCTAGTTGCTAACTTGCTTGGATAATGTAGTCTTGGTATATGCATGGTTGTTGTTGCTGAACATATGCCATAGCTTGATTCCTGAGTGTCACATTGTTGTTCTTCAATAATATACACAGTTGTTTTTAAATTGATTGACCTTGGAGATGGTGAAAATATTTTGAGATAATATGGATGTTTGACTGCCGAATGTACTTTATATCCTCTTAGTTAAGTTTTAGTTGCTTGAGGACAAGCAATTATTTTAAGTTGAAGGTGTTGATGTGTGAGCAGATGCTAACACATTTGAGGCTTTTAACTAAGAATAATTGTAAATTCTTAAGCAACTTTTTATCGTTTTTGATTATTTTCTATTTGATATTGCAGTAAAAGTCAAGATGCAAGAAAACTAGCAATAATGGAAGTAAAAGAGTTGATTTCTAAGCAAGTAGAGAGGGAAGTATAGCTGACGACTTATTTGATAAGTCGTTAGCCTTATGATAAGGTATCAGAGTTGCCGTCAGCCTTAGATAGAGAATGAGATTCAGCTGGAAGAAGTGACGACAACCTGTGATAGGCCGTTAGAGTTGTGATAAGCCGCCAGGCTCGTCGTCAGGCTTAGGCAGTTCTTGAGAACTTGAAATAAAGAAGCGACGACAATTCTGATAAGTCATCACGTGTCTGATAATCCGTTAAGAATATCGTCCCTCAGAAGCAGAAGATTTTCTGACGACATATCCTGATAAGCTATTAGATCTCTGATAAGCCGTCAGGCATGTCATTACACATAAGTAGAAGGAAAGAAATGGGAATCATGTATGACGACATGGTCTGATAAGCTATCAGATCTCTGATAACTCGTCAGACATATCGTCAACTAAGGAAAAATCTGAATTTTTAATTTCAATTTTTTTTCTTAAGTTACGGATATAAATAGCAGCTTTTAGGGTTTCATAGAGGAGGTTGAACATCTGTAACTTATTCCAAGGGAGTTTACTTTTCTTTTTGGCTCTCTTAACTTAGAATTCAATATTCAACTCTTTGATTGGGTTTTGAGATTTTGTTCTTGAACTTGGAAGAGAATCAACTTCAGACTTCATCTTTTGTAAGTTTAATTACTTTGAATGATGAATATAATTGTTGCTATCTCTTTCTTTCTCATGTGGAACTAAAACCCATAACTAGGGTTGTGGGATCTATGATTATTCCTCCATGGATTTAATAGTTGTCTAGGGTTTGAGTGATTGTGGAGACATCTTGATAATTCCTTTATTATGATTGTTATTTATTGGTTACAAATAGTAGATCCCGCCTTATGTTGATTTGCTCGAACTGAGAAATAAACTAAAGGTAGAAAATTATCAACGAGGATTTGGGAAGGTTAAGTTCTCATCTAATGATTAATGCTGTAACAAGATTGATCAACTCGAGATAAAATCAGTATGAATAGAATATTTTCCTAAGTTCGAGAGAATTAGGGAGTTCAACATCTAAGTAGGTTGAGAAACACTTAGATGGACTGTCGAAACTGATAATTTGGTGTTTCCTACAAGTCATGAGAATCCAGTACTACAACTATTATTCAATGAAGGGTTAATAATCATAGTGATCATAACCCTAGTTTCTCTTTATCACTAATTTCAACTATTGAAATTTTAGTTTTGAGCTCTGAAGCAAGTTAAAACTTTAACATTTGTTTGATCATCATAAACCTCCATTTTATCTTTTCGAATTATGTGTATGAATTCAACTTATAGCTATAGTTTCAAATTAGTTTAATCGCCACTCACATTGTTCCTCGTGGATTCAACCGCGACTCCAAAGTTGGGTAAATATATTCACAAAGATCGTCTTGCACTAAATTGACGTGTAAGTTGAGCGTTATCAACGATCATTAGGGAGGATTGATGTGAAGCTAAAAATTCATGCTATTTTACTATCATTCGTGTTACATTTGTCTCTTTATCATACTATTTTGATTGTAAATAATGTGAATTACACTTATTTTAATATTACTTTGTTATTATTGTTGTTGTTATAATTATTATTATTAATATCATTATTTATTTATGTAGTCATTCTGATTGCATAATATAAAACCCCGTAAAATTTCTAGATTAATTCAGTCCTTTAAGCTTGTCAAGGGGTCCCAAACTTAGAAAATTCTAGTTAAGTTTCCAGACTTAGCCTATTTTTAGCCTTCGAAAGTTAGCAATCTCATTTCAAAACCTTGAAGTCCTTTAAATGCATATATCTTGATTAATTCATGATCAAGAAGGTCAATAGATGTTCTCGGACAAGTTTCAGATTTTTTGAACCTCGTTTAGACCATGTTCGATTGACCAAAATAGTGAGTCGATGCGATGTTAGCATGTCGTGTCGTCTATCACGTCGACAGGTGAAATTTTCCTCAGCTCAAGGCAATTTCCAGTGAACCGACACGATGTTGCCACGTCGCGTCGGTCATCGCATTGTTACCCTCGATGCGTCGCGTCAGCTGTAGCATCGCTGGGCATATTTTTTTGTTTTTTGAAACTACGGCCTTAAGGGTAATTAGGTCTTTTTCCCCTGACCTTCAACCATCATAACATGAAATTTACCCCTCTTTTGGCTAATCATGTTCATTATTTCACAATTACTCAAGAACAAGAAAATCCTAGGAGATTAATTTCAAATCAAGAACTCAAGATTTCACCATCAATCTTTCCAAATTCAAGCAATAAGGTATGTAAAGTATCAAGCAATAAGGTATGTAAAGTGTTCATCCAATGGTCCCTTCCTCCCTTGGAGTTCAAGAATCTTCTTTCAAAAAGTTGAATTATGATTTTCATGTTGTGCGGTGAATTAAATCCATGTTGATGTGTTGTATGATTTTTAGGTTGGAATCTTTAATGTGTTTTATGAAATTATGTTAGCATGTGGGTTGAAATCTATGAATTTAGTGGATTAATGTAATCATGATGTATTGGTCAAATGTTCATGCCTAAGCCTAAAGTTATGCATCCTATGTGTTTGTCAAAATACCTAAATGAGCAAAATTGTGCATTATGACTCAATTATGACCTAAAAGGTGAATACATGCTATAATCTCATGTTTAGAATGACCCCCTTGCTAAAGCTATGCCTTGTAGTTGTTTGATGGAATGCTCATGAGATTAGAATTGTGAAATTTTAGAATGCATTCCTACTCATGTACAAGATTATGATCATTAAGTGCTTCATGAAATCCCTCAATGATTGTATTACAAATTATTGACTATGGTTATGTGTTCTAGAAGTGTCATGTCCTATTAATATTCATGATATCAAGTCCTAGGGGTATTTAATACTCGAAAAAATAGTTGTGTGCCTAGAGCCAGTGTTAGTTACAGAGCAATCTCAGTCTTATCACGATCAGTAGAACTCTCAGTCAATTTCAGAATTCAATAAAACTCAGTCAGTTACAGAACTCAGAAAAACTCAGTAATCTTAATGAACTCAGTCCAGTTCAGTCCGTTATACTCAGTTCAGTGTCTCTTTAGTTGGGAGTAGGATTCAGCACTAGGTGAACCAAGGATGAGGGCTCACCTACCAGCAAAGGGTGTGATCCTTAGAAGCAGTCCTTGCATTCTAGAACTACGTAGCCAGTATAGGTTGAGACATCAAAACCTACTAGTTGAGGGTTGATAAGGTGACTTAACCTATCAGTTGAGGGTCCCACCATTCTCATTTAAGAACCTGCCAGATGAGGGTATCTCTTCAGTATCTTTACCCGTGGCACGATACTGACACCCTTACAATTAGGGTTACAGGTTGGAGCCCAAATCTATTCAGATAAGGGGAATGTCGGTTAGATGATTACCTCCCAATGTCTCAATATCAGTCTTCATTAAAAAATTCAGATAGTTTTACAAACTTTAGAACTGTCAGATATAGTCACCCAGCTCAGTACGGAACTCAGCTAGTTCTATCAGAAATAGGACTGTCAGACATAATCACTTAGTAAACAGTATATCAATTATTAGTTATATCAGTTATCAGTAATCCATGTTAACAATAAACTTAGTATTCAGAATCCTTATAACTTCAGTTACAGTTATGTGTTCATGTTTTTATTTTTACGCAGTCATGTTTATGTTATTCAGTCAATTATAGTTTATGCATATGAACCCTTGCATTCAACCTTACCTTACCTTGTATACCAGTACATTAACATGTACTGACGCATACTTTTCTTTGTGCTATGGTGTTTTATACCATAGGTTCAGACGTACGGGCCCCAGAGCATTCTTAGCGATTCAGACATTCAGCCAGCAATAGTAGACTAGTAGTGAGTCCTCATCATTTGAGGATATTTTTTTATTTCATTTTCTCATTAGATTTAGCATTTTATTAGATGGAGTTAGTTGGGAAATTGTCCATCAAATCCTTATTCAGACAGTTCAGTTTAAAGGTTTTTCAGACTAGAGTAATTTAGACAGTTGTTTTCATTTTTGGGTATTGTTATACCTTGTTCAGCATTGTTTTATTTAGTATTATTCAGTTTTGAACCTTATGGCCGATTTTCACCATATTTCTGCATTTATCTCAGTTATATTGGTATTACGGTATTACTATCATGCAAAGCTCACAATAGGTACCAGTCATAGGTTAGCTAGCGGTCCTTAGGGATTGTTAGCACCGTGTAGTATTTGGAGTACTAAATTCAGGGTGTTATGATGTTTTGGATTTTGATGGAACATTTAGCATCATCTTCTTGGGAAAATTATATGTTTTCAAGCAACCAAAGTGGCATTTAATGAGTCATTTTTTGTGTTTCAGGGAAAAGAGTGAACCACAATAGAAACTTAGAAGAAGTAGGAAAAAAAGGGAATTTGATGGTCAAAATAATGGACCGTCAGTCTTGCGGCAGACCACCAGGTAGATCATTAGGATTAACTATAACATAGCCTCCCGAAGGACTCAGTGACGAACCAAATGGTGGACCTTCAGCATTGAGATGGACCACCAGTTGGACCATCAGGCCTTATCCAAAAACCACTCTTCTGAAGGACTCAGTGACGGACCAAATGGTGGACCGTCAGTCTTGCGACGGACAACCAGTTTGACTATCAGGCCTTATCTAGAAACCACTCTTCTGAAGGACTTATTGACGGACCAAATGGTGGACCGTCAGACTTTCGATGAACCACCACTTTGGCAGTCGACTTGGACGCGGTTTTTCTAATTTTAAATTTTAAATTCCTTTTTACCTGGGAACATATAAATACTAAATTTTAGGGTTAGCAGGGGAGTTTTTTATATCTTTTACAAGTTTTACATCTATAGAAATTTTCTGTAACCTAGTACTTTAGGGATTAAAGCATATCTTTGGGGAAGTTAATCATTTAATCCTTTATTGAAGATTCAAGAACTGATTCTTGAAATTTTTGTAAGTGAATTCTAAATCTATTTATGAATAATACAAGAATTACTTCTTCTTTTTTAATGGAATTTTGTGGCTAAGTTCCCATAACTAGGGTTATGGGATCCTTAATGTGAAAAACATCTATGGGTTGTGAATCAAATTGAGTTCCATGAATAACTGATATTGTATAAACCTTTCTTCAAGTTAATGACTTTTCTTGGTTGCAAACTTGAGAAGTGAGCCCAAGAACATGACTTGTCTGAAAGGAAAGTGTTTGTTGGGAAAAAGAGAGTGTTTACATGAATTCTAAGGGCTTTAACCTTTGGATTAATGACAAATGCCTTAACAATATTAGCTTACATAAGAAAATGGTTGAAAGAACAATGTATCCTTTGCGTGTGAGAGAATTAAAGGATAATTTATCCACTTAGGTTGAGAAACTAAGGGATAAAGAATTGGATTCAACCCTTCTTGCAATTGAATTTGTTAATTAGAACTCTTAAGTGATTCACAACCCTAGTTGTGCTAGCATTTGGTAACCATAGCCCTGGTTTGTTTAATCTCATTAAATTACTAATTGTAAAGAGAATCATTCGTTAGAATACTCTTGTTGTAATTAATTACTGTATAAGTTACAAATCAAAATCCCCCTATATTCAGGAACCTCTGATCAATAGTCCAGTAACGATTACAATACTTAGTGAGCACAGTATTTCCTGTGGGATTCGACACCCAACCTAGTTGGGTTCTATATTTGACAGCGATCACTTACACTTTCTTACGAGAGTTGTAATTTAGGCGTATCAAATTTTGGCATCGCTGCCGAGGAATAGGATTGTCAACTAAGTTTGTGATTGTTAATCGACCCTTTGGTCAAGGATTCCCAAATTTTACTTTTTATTTATTGTTTTTTTTTGTGCAAGTTGAGTGTCTTGTATGCCAAGTATACAGAGATCAAGTCAACCATTATTACCTGTTTATCCAGAATCGCAGATCATTGGTAGAATGGACGATCAACATGACCCGAAAAGAATAGCTACTCAGCAGGAGTAGGCTAGATTAGCAGCCTTGGCAGCCACACAAGTAAGCCAACAAAATGCAGATAATGATGGTCGGGAAGTAAACCTAAATGATGAGGACCTGGGAAATGATGAGTTATAAAACCCAAGGCGTGCAGATGATGTAGCCGTACCAGCGAATAGGAATGTCAACAGAAATCACCAGACTAGGATGAAACCCAAATGTTGAGCTGTCCAGTTTGCTCTAGACAATGATGATGATGACCTGGATGGGGCTGGTGCTATAGGGGCTATTACTTCTCCACCCTTAGCACCCAGAGCCAAGTTTAAAATCACGAGTACCATGATCCATTTAATGCATCTTAAGGGACTATTTGGTGGACTTGCGGGTGATGATCCAAATATGCATTTGATTAACTTTGTCTCGATATGCAAATCGTTCGACAATCCAGGAGTAGGACAAAATGCTATTCAGCTGCAATTATCTCTGTTGTCTTTGTCTGGAGAAGTAACTTTATGGTTGAATGGGCTAACCCCCAGTTCTATTACAAATTGGAGGCAATTGAAAGATGCTTTCTTAGAAAGGTTCTTTCCGCCATCCAAGAGGGCATAGTTAAGAGATGAAATCAGTAATTTTAGGCTGCTTCCTACTGAAGTTCTCCATGAAACTTGGGAGAGGTTCAAAAAGAAGCTCACATAGTTCCCGAATCATCAGATGACCAACATCCACCTGAAGGAGATATTATATAGGGCCTTGAATTCAGTGACTAAGCCAGTGGTGGATAATGCTACGGGTCGGTCATTCATGGACCTCACTTTTACTGAGGCATCTGAGATGCTGGATCGTATGACAAAGCAGAGTAGAGCTTGGCATACCAAGGATTCTGAGGTAGCAAGCTCTAATGTATCTATTGGCATGAATGCAGAAAAGAGGTGAAGGAAAGAGGAACATGACCAAGACATGGCTCACATAAAGACACAGATGGACCTTCTTACTAAGTATTTATTATCAGGAAAAATAGAGAAGGTTAAAGTTGTTGTATCATAGGGAAGAGCTAACTCCGATTCTGAGGAGGAAGCCAATTATTTGAACAATCAGGGGGGTTTTCGAGGCAGTGGCCAAGGAAATCAAGGTCGAAACTACTATGATAAATCTGGATACAATAACCGAGACCTAGGAAATTGGAAAAACAAGAATGACAGGAGTGGGTTGTATGTGCCTCCTAGAAATCACGAGGCTACTACAACCAGCTCAAGGAAGATATCCATGGAAGATATAATGGATAAATTATTGAAGGGGGTGGAAGCAACCAATACTGGAGTGGCAGAGATAAAAAATGATTTATCCTCAATGATCAATTGGTTGAATCGCACTCTACTTCAATAAAATAGTTGGATCAGTAAATGAACCAACTTTCTACTGTGTTTAATCAGAAGAAGGCTGGCACTCTACTAAGTGACACAGTTCAAAATCCAAGGAAGAATGGTTCGTGCATGGCAATTACCACTAGGAGTGGTAAAGTACTAGCAAGACCATCTGTGGGTAAGCTTGTAGTTGATATTATGGCAGAGAATGTTGATGAAGAAGTTATTGATCATCCGATAGAGTCTGAAAAAACGAATGAGATTATTCATGATATTGCATCCAACAATCAGCAGGCTAATAAGTGAAAAGAGAAGAAGACAAGGAAAAGAAATTAGTGGTGAACACTCTCCCAAAACCACCACCTCCTTTTCCTCAAAGGTTGAAGAAGAAGGCTGAGGATACAAAGTTTAGTAAATTCATGGCCATGTTGAAGCAATTAATGGTAAACGTGACTTTGGTTAAGGCACTTGAGCAAATGTCAGGGTATACCAAATTTATGAAGGACCTATTGACAAAGAAAAGAGTAGCAAGCTTTGAATCAGTGGATAATCTCTATCATTGTAGTGCTATTGCTATAAGGTCCTTGGTGCAGAAGAAGGCAGACCTAGGAGCATTCACTATTCCTTGTACGGTAGGGTCTTTAGAATTTGCTAAGGCCTTATGTGATCTTGGAGCTAGCATTAACCTGATGCCGCTAGCTATTTATAAAAAGTTAGGTTTGGGAAACCCGACGCCCACCAACATGTGACTTATGATGGCGGATAGGTCGGTAAAATGACATATTGGTATTTTGTATGATGTGATGGTGAAGGTGGCTACCTTCATATTTCCTATGAATTTCGTAATTCTGGACTGCGAGGTGGACTTCGAGGTGCGTATAATCTTGGGTCAACTTTTTCTCGCAACTAGAAGTGTGTTGATTGATTTGTGAGCTGATGAGCTCTTATTCAGGATGAATGATGAAGTGGTGAATTTTGATGTATGCAAATCAATGAAACAACATAAATAGATGAGTATGTTCTTAATTGTTGATATATATTATGAGTATGAGCAGGAAGTACCAATAGAGGAATAACTTGTTGTTGAGCCGTTAGCTGCAGTACTTATAAATTTTGATCGTGAAGATATTGCGGATTATGAAGAAACCGTTTATGCTTTGAAGGGAATGGCAACATATTCTTATGCTACTAAGAAGCTTGATCTTAATCTTAAGAATCGACCAACACCACTGGTAAAGCCATCTATCGAAGAGCCACCAGTGTTGGAATTGAAAGAGTTACCCGGTCATTTGAGGTACGTGTTCCTAGGTAGTGGTAATTCACTACCCATCATTATTGCTGCTAATCTGGGTGAGAAATAGGTGGAAGCTCTCATCTCTGTTCTTAAGAGATATAAGAGAGTTATTGGTTGGACTATTGCAAATATTATTGGTATTCCTTCTGGTATATGTATGCACAAAATTCAGCTAGAGGAGGATTGTATGCCTACTATTGAGTATCAGCGTCGCCTGAACCCACCTATGCAAGAGGTGGTAAAGAAATAAATCATCAAGTGGTTAGATGCAGGGGTGGTATATCCTATATCAGATAGTAAGTGGGTGAGTCCTGTGCAATGTGTGCCTAAAAAAGGGGGCCTGATAGTGGTAGCCAATGAGAAGAATGAATTGATCCCACTCAGGCCTGTTACTGGGTGGAGGGTATGTATGGATTACCAAAATCTCAACTCGTGGGCGTCAAAGGATCACTTTCCAATACCCTTCATGGATCAAATGCTTGATCGATTGGCAGGAAAGGGATGGTATTGCTTTTTTGGATGGTTATTATGGATATAACCAGATTTGTATTGCTCCCGAAGATCAGGAGAAGACCACTTTTACATGCCCGTATGGCACTTTTACATTCAAGCAGATGTCTTTTGGGTTATGTAATACACCTTCTACCTTCCAACGGTGCATGTTATCTATTTTCTCAGATATGGATGAAGACGCCTTGGAGGTGTTTATGGATGAATTTTTGGTTATAGGAGATTCATTTGAGTTGTGTTTGGAAAACCTGAGTATGGCCTTGCAACGATATGTGTAATTCAATCTTATACTTAATTGGGAGAAGTACCACTTTATGGTAAAGGAGGGCATTGTTCTCGGGCATAAAATTTCAGCAAAAGGAATTGAAGTTGATCAAGCCAAGGTTGAAGTTATTGAGAGATTACCACCTCCAGTTTCTGTGAAGGGGGTTCGTAGTTTTCTCAGCTATGCTGGTTTTTATCGGAGGTTTATTAAAGACTTCTCCAAGATTGTAAACCCACTCTGCAAACTTTTGGAGAAGGAAGTGAAGTTTTCTTTTGATGAAGATTGCTTGAAGGCATTTGAATGCCTTAAAGGAAAACTGGTGGAAGCCCCTATCATTGTAGCACCGGATTAGTCCAAGCCATTTAAGATCGTGTGTGATGCAAATGGTGTTGCCCTTGGAAATGCTTTGGGGAAAAAGAGGGACAAATTGTTTCATCCAATCTATTATGCCAGCAAGGCTCTAAATGGATCTCAAAAGAACTATACTGTCACCAAACAGGAACTCCTTGCTGTAGTGTATGCTTTTGAGAAATTTAGAGCTTATCTTCTTGGAACCAAGGTGGTGGTCCACACTGACCATACTGCCTTGAGATATTTGATGGCTAAAAAAGATGCAAAAACAAGGTTGATTCGATGGGTGTTACTACTCCAAGAATTTGACTTTGAAGTCAAAGATAGAAAGGGTTGCGAAAACCAAGTGGCAGATCATCTGTCTAGGATGGAAGGTGAGCAAGAAGTTAGAGAAGAGATGGAGATCAATGATGTATTTCTAGAAGATAAAATCTTAACTACTGCTCTGGAGAAACTACCTTGGTACACTGATTTTGCGAATTATGTGGTGAGCGAGGTGATTCCAGAAAATCTTTCTTTTCATCAAAGAAAGAAATTTCTTCATGATATGACACACTACTTCTAGGATGATCCATATCATTTCCGGCGATGTGCAGATAATATAATAAGGAGATATGTTCCAGAGGTGGATGTATTAAGCATATTTGAAGCATGTCATGCTTTCCCAGTCGGGGGCCACCATGTAGGTGATCGAGTTGCAAGAAAGGTGTTGCAGAGTGGATACTATTGGCCATCATTATTCAAGGACGCTTACGAGTTTGTGCTGAAATATGACCAATGTCAGAGGCAGGGGTCTATCTCTAAGAGGCATGAAATGCCTTTAACCAAGATGCTTGAAGTGGAATTGTTTGACGTCTGGGGCATCGATTTCATGGGCCCTTTTCTAAGCTCGTATGGAATGAAGTACATTTTAGTTGTTGTTGATTATGTATCCAAATGGGTCGAAGCTGTTACCTTGTCTAATAATGAAGGGAAAAGAGTTGTTGCGTTTATTAAGAAGAACATCTTCTCTCGCTTTGGAGTACCACAAACTATTATAAGCGATGGAGGATCCCATTTTTGCAACAAAGTGTTCTGGGCTACTTTAGTGAAATATGGGGTGAAACAGCATAGAGTAGCACCTCCATATCATCCACAAACTAGTGGGCATGTGGAGGTTTGAATCGGGAGATCAAAACCATCCTAGCCAAAACAGTGAATGCTAATAGGCAAGATTGTGCTTGAAAGCTAGACAACGCTCTGTGGGCGTATCGGACTACTTTTAAAACTCCAATTGGCATGTCACCGTATCAGCTAGTCTATGGAAAAGTATGCCATTTACCAATTGAGCTTGAACATAAGGCTTTGTGGGCTCTAAAAAGGTTAAATCTAAATTGAAAGGAGGCAGCAGAGCTAAGATTAGGGAAACTGAATGAGATGGGTGAATTCTGTCTCAGGGCTTATGAAAGAGCGGACCTTTACAAAGAGAAGATGAAAAAGTATCACGACCGAATACTTGAAAGTAGAGACTTTTGAAAAGGTGATCTAGTACTTCTGTTCAATTCTAGGCTCAAATTATTTCAAAATAAACTCAAGTCTAAGTGGTCAGGACCGTTTAAAGTTAGTCAAGTCTACTCATCTGGGGTAGTCGAGCTTGAAAATGAAGACGGCAGCATCTTCAAAGTGAACAAGCAACGAATCAAACTTTATATCAATCCAAAAGACTCGATAAGAAGTATTGATTCTTTTATCTCGATGAAGTCTGAGTAATCAAGATAACCGAGTTGTGCCACGATGATAAATCAGGCGCTAGTGGGAGGCAATCCACAACATGTTGTTGTAACCATAGTTAGAGTCCATTTCATGTTTTTGTGCAATTTTGATGTGTTTGTGAAGTGTGCAGGACCAGAAATGCAATAAAAAGGGAAAAGAGGGATACAACTGAGCTACTAGAACAAAGTGACGGATGACTTGGTGGACCACCAGTTCCCTGACGGACCACCACTTTTACCCGTCAAGAAATGGCAAGAAAGTTTATTCACTGGATAAGCCATGATGGCCTAAGTGGTGGGCCATCACAAACCTGGTGGGCCGTCATAAAAGCCGTCAAAAGTAAGATCAGTGATTTACATTCTGGTAAGAAGTGGTGGTCAGATTGGTGGACCGTCACATTCTTGGTGGACCATCCTACTGACCGTCACACGGAAATAGAAACACCCAAACTCTGGTGATGAATGACGTTCAAAGTGGTAGTCCGCCATACTTACGACGTACCATCAATATCACCATCACTTTAGCCCTAATTCTAAATCAGGTTGGGTTAAATTGGTACTCTTTATAAGTACTTCGTATTTGACCAAAAAGTTAAGGATAAAATTGAGCGGGTACATTTATTGTAACCATTCCACGAACTTTAGTTGTTCCACTTCCTTCCGTCTCTTCATCACAAATAAAGAGTAACGCAAGAGCTAAAATCTATAAAGTAGCTTTGTCTCTAAAGTTTCAAGCACGTAGCGTACGTGTAAAATCTAGGTATGTGCATACCCTTCTCTTCTGGTTGTCCATATTAAGTGTAAGTGCATGATTTGTTTTTTTAGTTTGTTCCTATTATGTTGAGTTTGAATGACTTGAGTTGGACTTCAATGTGCAAATTTGTGTGAAATCTGAGCAGCATAAGTTGAAAAATTCAAATAATATGCTTATAATATGAATTTAGTACTGTGTCAGTAGATGGAAATTGATCTGGTATGAAATCGCTCGACAAAAGGGTCGAACCCAAAATTTTGGCTGATGACGAAGGTGCGATAGTTGAATTGGTGGATCGTAAACTTTATGATGGACCACCAACATGACTATTACAAAGCACTCTGAAGTGGTACATTCTTGATAAGCAGTGATGGTTGGATTGGTGGACCGTCAACTTTCTGACGGACCGCCAACTTGACCGCCACAAGGCAAAATTACATGATGTGAATGTTTTTGAATTTTGAACTATTTTATTACTTCTTTTTTAGGTGTTATGGCCCCTAAACTTCCACAAACCAGAGGAGGAAGATCTCAACGAGGTAGGATTGAGTCTGCACCGACTTACAACACCAGACAAAATAAAAGAGAAGCTCTCATACTCTCCCAGTCTGAGGAGGAGAGTGAGGGTATCTCAAGCAGTACAAGTTCAAGCCCCGATGAGGCAACTATTGCTGTAACTCAACCATTGCCTGTAGAGGGTGATACTGAAATTGTAAATGTGAAGGATCAAACGGAAGTTCCTGATGCTGTAGCTGAATCGGAGGGTGATGATATTATCAGGTGAAAGGATTCACAGATTCGAGAAGCTATCAGGTGGTAGATAGAGGGAGCACAAAAAGAGTTCTTTGACGGGTTGACACCCACAACTCGGGGGAACAGAAGATCATTCATAGAAGAACATTGGATTATGACAACAGAACTTCATGAATATCTCGAGTTAGAGCATCGGTTCAATGAATATAGACTGGCATGGGTGAGTAAACCACCAGGAGAGTACCAACCAAACTGGGTAAGGGAATTCTTCGTAAATTATCTATGTTTGGTGAACGTGAAATGCCCAAAGGGGACTCTAATCTCAAATATACCAAATAGAGAGTTTGTCCCGGTCTGAGGGGTCACCGTTAATATCTCAGCCCGAACAATTAACAGGATGCTATTCGGGCCAGGATATGAGGCTTCACCCTTTGTCCCAGATTTTAAATATAGAATGAGAAATGCTTCCAGTCAGAGATGTTGGGCAGCTTATTTACTGATTGGTAATGGAAATCCTTCCTGGTTGACTAATTCCAAATAGCACATTGTAAAGTTTACTCTTAGCTTTAAAGCTAAGTTCTGGAGGGCTATTTTTCGGTTAAGGTTAATGTCAACAAAAGGAGATGGGAACCTTGATCATCACAAAGCAATAATAGTAGCCAGTTTGGTTTTAAGGCTACCAATTGATTTTGACCAGCTAATTGCAGACGAGATGTTCGTGCGGGCACATAAAGTGACCACTTCTGTACCCTTTCCTTGTTTAATCACTTAGTTATGCAAATGAACCGGTGTGCCACTGATCTGTAGGGTTGACAACAAAGTATAGGCTACACATAGGCAGGACATTGAGAAGTTGAAAGACGAATTGAATTTCAAAATTTGTATGACCAAGCCTCTAGCATATCAGTCTCATTTTGCACCAGCTCCCGAGGCCATAGCAATGCCTGAAGGTATGCCTTTACCCATCACCACGTATTTGCCACCTAAAAATGTGCCCCAGGGTACGTCTGCAGGGTAAGGTTCTACACAGTTTTTTGGTGGAGCAGAATTTATGGAATACAGGTTCAACCCGAAAAACTTTGTTAAGGTGGTGAAGAATTAAAAGCGGTTTCAAAAACACTTAGAAAAGTGGGCTGGAGATTTCAAACCTTTTGTGGATGAAATTGTAACTGAAACAGTCAGGCCATTTCAAACTATTCAAGTCAGGATGGATAACATGGAAGCCCATATAAATAAAAGGCTAGATTCATTGTCTCTCTTTAATCTTGCCAAGCTTATGGAAGAGTTCGAGCAGGAAAAGGCTGACATAGCAGAGTTAAAGGGGAAACAATCACAACCGTCTGCATTTGACCTGTCGTTAACGGTAAGTGATAATGATGAGGGCATTCTGGATTTGATGGGTAGACCCGTGAAGGACAAAGTCAAGCAATAAATGGATGAAAAAGAAACAAGAAAAAAAAAAGGAATATCACCTGAGGAGTTAGACCAACATAACCTAAAAAGAGCTACAAAGAAGTTAAAGAAAGAAGCTGAAAGGAAGCAAAGAGAAGCAGAAAATAAAGTGGCAGGAGTCTCTACTAGTGCTGCCCCAGCAGGGGGGTGAAGTGCAGGTTCAGTTTGGGAGACGATCCCTCAAATTATGGAGGGTGAAGTTGTGAGTGCTCCAACCATCATAGGGGCCAATATTGCACCGGAGGAGGATGTTACTAATTGCAAAGAGAATCATTCATTGGAATACTCTTGTTATAATTAATTACTTTATAAGTTACAAATCAAAACCCCCCATATTCAGGAACCACTGATCAACAGTCCAGTAACGATTACAATACTTAGTAAGCACAGTATTCCCTGTGGGATTCGACCCCCAACCTAGTTAGGTTCTATATTTAACAAGGACCGCTTACATTTTCTTATGAGAGTTGTAATTTGGGAGTATCACATTACAAAATTAGCATCAGAGCATAAGGTTCAATAGAGTCCTAGAAAGTCCAAAAACCATATTTAGTAAAGTCTTGTGCATAGGTGTGTAGCGCGCCACACTTATAGACAAGAGGTATGAGATATTTTAGGAATAGTTTCCCTTCTTTCAGTATTCATGTCGTGTGAGTAAGCATGAGATCTAATTAAACTCTCAATCTAATCCATTTTTTCCTTTCATTTACAGAACATGCCTCTCAAGAAGGGTAACGGAAGGAGAATTGGAAATTAGCCAGCCCTTCAACCTGATCAGCTAAATCCTTTGGGTGAACATGTCTCCCACACAGAGTTCAGAGCAGAATTTACCACCCTATCTTATTTAGTTTCTATCCAGAATAAGCATCCATCCGTTAGTCCAACCCAGTGGCCAATTCTGTGGCAGCCAAGATTCGAGACTTCACCCGAATGAATCCTCCTTCTTTTTTCAGGTTTAATATAGATGAGGACCCTCAGGAGTATCTTGACCAGGTGCATAAGATTACTGATATTATAGGGGTGACTACCATTGAGAGTTCTGAGCTAGCTGCATATCAGTTGCAGGATGTGGGTCATACTTGGTTTAAATAGTGGAATACAGAGATGGCTATAAATGTAGGGCCTATTGAATGGGAGAAGTTTGCCACTACTTTTCTAGATAGATTTTTTCCTTTAGATCTAAGAGAAGCTAAAGTGTTAGAGTTTATCAATCTGAAGCAGGGTAATATAACAGTGAAAGAGTATTCTCTTAAGTTTACTCAATTAGCTAGATATGCCCCTCATCTAGTGACAGATAGCAGATCTCGAATGAGTAAGTTTGTATCTAAAGTAAATGATAGTGTGGTCATAGAGTGCAGGACCGTGATGTTGATTAGTAAGATGGATTTGGCTAGGCTAATGATCCATACTCAGTTGATAGAGGAGTAGAAGAATAAAAAAAGGGAGAAGAAGAATAAGAGAGCTAGAATAGGTAGTTTCAACTTTGCTCAGACTATGTCAGAGGGTGGGAATCATTCTCAGTTCTGCCCAAAATCCTCTGTTCCAACTCCATCCTCAGCTAGTGCTCCAGTACCAAAATTCAGAGATGGTAATAGAGATAGGGCTCCAGGTTTTTATTCTTAGGTTAGTGTCAGCAGTGCTCGAACTAATCCTCTTTGTCATACTTATGGTAAGAACCATTAGGGTATTTTCAGAGCTGACAGTGATGTTTGTTTTGGATGTGGCAAGCCAGGCCATAGATTTAGAGATTGTCCCAAGTCAGGTTCTTAGGGTCAGCAAAAGCATCTTCTAACTCAGTTCGATCGCCTGAATCAGCAGGGTGCCTCATCCAGTGCCACCAGTGGGCAACACCTAAACAGAATCAATGCTCTTCAGTCCCGACAGGATCAAGAAATTTCTCTTGATGTGGTCACCGATATATTACAGATCTTTCATTTACATGTTTATGAATTGCTAAATCCATGAGCTTTCTTATCTTTTGTTTCTCCTTATATAGCATTTGATTTCAGAGTCAATCTCAAAATTATAGTAGAGCCTTTCTCATTCTCTACCCTAGTGGGTAAATCCATCATAACCCAGTGGGTATACAAGAATTGTCAGGTTATGGTGTCTCAGAAAATTACTTCAGACTTAGTCGAATTAGAGATGACAGATTTTGATGTCATTGTCGACATGGATTGGTTTCATTCTTGCTATGCCATAGTCGACTGTAGAAAAAGAATTGTCCATTTTTAGTTTTTGAATGAACCCATCCTAGAGTAGAGGGTAGCACTTCAGTATTTAGGGGTCAGCTTATCTCTTACCTAAGGGTGAGAAAAATGATTTCTAAGGGATGTGTCTATCACCTGGTGTGAGTCAAGGACTCCAGTTCAGAAACCCCTACTCTTGAATCAGTGTCATTAGCATGTGAATTCCCAGATGTATTTTTAGAAGACCTTCCGGGACTTCCTCCTGAAAGGGAAATTGATTTTGGAATTGATCTTCTCCCAGATACTTAGCTCATATCAATTCCGCCATACAGAATAGAGCATGCAAAGCTTAGAGAATTGAAAGAGGAGTTGAATGATCTCTTAGATAAGGGATTCATCAAGCCCAGTGTGTCCCCGTGGGGCTCACCAATCTTATTCTTGTATACTCTCAGAATGTGCATAGACTACCGTTAGCTTAATAAGGTCACGATAAAAAACAAGTATCCATTTCCCAGAATTGATGACTTGTTTGACCAACTTCAGGGTGCCAGTTACTTTTCAAAGATAGACCTCAGATAAGGCTAACATCAGCTCAAAGTCAGAGAATGTGACATTCCAAAAATAGCCTTCTATACTCGGTACGGTCACTTTGAATTCTTAGTCATGTCCTTTGGTATTACCAATGCCCCAATAGCTTTCATGGACTTGATGAATCATGTTTTCAAGCAGTACTTGGACATTTTCATCATAGTTTTCATAGATAACATCCTTGTTTATTCCCATAGTGAACATGATCATGCAGATCATCTTAGAATAGTATTACAGACCCTCATAAATCATCACTTATTTTCCAAATTCAGTAAGTGCAAATTTTGGCTAGGGTCAGTAGCATTCCTTGGTCATATCATTTCTGATTATGGCATTAGAGTTGATCCTCAAAAGATCGAAGTAGTGAGAAACTGGACTAGACCTATCTCTCCATCAGATATCAGGAGTTTCTTGGGTTTGGCTGGCTATTATAGATAGTTTTTTAAGGGATTTTAATCTATTGTATCCCCTATGTCCAGATTGACTCAAAAGAAAGTTAAATTTCAGTGGTCAGATTCTTGCAAGAAGAGTTTTCAGGATTGAAGACTCGACTCACCTCAGCCCAGTCTTGTCTTTACCAAGTGGTTCAGATGTTTTTTTGGTGTACCGTGATGCATCCAGAGTAGGTTTGGGTTGTGTCATGATGAATCATGGTAAGTTCATAGCCTATGCCTCTAGACAACTTAAGCCCCATGAGAAGAATTATCCTACTAATGATCTCGAGTTAGCAGCAGTAGTTTTTGTTTTAAAGATTTGGAGGCACTATTTATATAGGGTGCACGTTGACGTGTTCACTGACCATAAGAGACTCCAATATGTATTCTCTCAGAAAGATCTAAACCTCCATCAGATAGGGTGGTTGGAATTGTTAAAAGACTATGAAATGACTGTCATTTATCAGCCGAGCATGGCTAATATAGTGGTTGATGCTCTCAGTAAACTGTCTATGGGTAGTGGTAGTGTTACTCATGTTGAGGACAGTAAGAAGAAGTTATCTTAGGAAGTTCATCGGTTAGCCCGAATAGGTATCCGCTTAGTCGATTTAGCTGATGGTAGTATATGGGTGCAGATTAGTTCAAAATCATCTCTAGTTTCTGAGGTGAAGGAAAAGGCAAGATAGAGATCCCAGTTTAGTCAAGTTGAAAGAATCTATCAAGGATAAAAAAGTAGAGGTTTTCTCCCATGGGGGGATGGTGTTCTACGTTGTCAGGGTCATTTGTGTATGCCAAGTGTTGATGACTTAAGACAGCAAAATTCTTGCAGAAGTGCATGGTACGCATTACTCAATTCATCCAGGGGCCACTAAGATGTACCGTGACTTACGGAAGATATATTGGTGGAGTGGGATGAAGAGGGATATTGCAGAGTTAGTAGCTAAGTGCTCAACATGTCAGCAGTTAAGATTGAGTATCAGAAGCTAAGCGGGTCCATGCAGGTATTCAGTATTCCTACTTGGAAGTGGGAAGAAGTGAACATGGACTTTATGATGGGTTTGCCTCATACTTGTTGTTAACATGATTCAGTTTGGGTCATTGTAGACAGAATGACCAAATCAGCTTACTTTCTTCTAGTCCATACCTCTTTTTTAGTTGAGGATTATGCCAAACTCTATATGAGAGAGTTGGTCAGATTGTACGGTATTCCATCATCCGTTATCTCAGATAGAGGTACCCAATTCACCTTTTATTTATGGAAAGCATTCTAAAAGTGTCATAGTACCCGAGTTCACCTTAGTACGGATTTCCAAACTCAGACAGATGGTCAAGCAGAAAGGACCATTCAGACTTTAGAAGATATACTGCGAGCGTGTGCAATTGATTTTAAAGGAAGTTGGGATGACCACTTGACTTTGATTGAGTTTGCATACAACAACAGCTATCATTCCAGCATTAATATGGCATCATTTAAAGCTCTCTATGGTAGGATATGCAGATCTCTCATCGATTGGTTTGAAGTGGGTAAGGCCGCAGTAATAGGGCCTAACTTGTTATTCAACACCTTAGAGAAAGTTCAGTTGATCAGAGAGAGGCTCAAGACAGCTCAGAGCCGACAGAAATAGTACAAAGATATAGGTATAAAGGATCTCGAGTTTAAGATTGGTGATTATGTGTATCTAAAAATCTCTCCTATGAAGGGAGTAAAGAGATTCGGCAAAAAGGGAAAACTCAGTCCCCGATATGTCGGTCCCTTCAAAATTCTCAATCGCTTTGGCAAAGTTGCTTATGAGCTCAATTACCTTCAGATTTATCTTCAGTCCATCTAGGGTTCCACGTCTCCTTGCTTAAGAAGTTCATAGGTGACCCAGCAGTCGTGGTCCCTATAGAGGGCCTAGATATATAGAACAGCCTCTCTTTAGAAAAGATTCCAGTCGAAATACTTGACTATCAGACTCACAGACTGAGGAACAAAAAAGTCACCTTAGTCAAAGTTCTTTAAAGGAATCATCCCTTAAGGGAGATACTTGGGAAGTAGAAGCATACATGCGGACCAAGTATCTTCACCTCTTCTCCGCTAATCCAGAATCAGCCCAAGGTAATGTCTTTCCTTAAGCTTATTCAGTTTCTTGCTCAATTTTTATTTCAAACTTTGTATCATTTACCATTGCATGTTCAGTCGCGTGTTCATGAGTAAGTTCAGTCATGTATTCATGTATCACATATGCATGATCAGCCTATCAGTACTCCCAATCATGCATTTATGCATCAGCTCAGTCATGTATTCATGTATCAGATATGCATGTTCAGTATAAAATTCAGCATGTCAGTAATATCAGTCCTATAGTAATGTCTCAGATGTTCATGTTCAGTAATTAGATTCAGCCTACTAGTACTCTTAGTTTAGTCAGTCTTATTCGAGGATGAATGTTCCCAAAGGGGAGATATTGTAAGACCCTACAAAATTTCTAGCTTAATTCAGTCCTTTAAGCTTGTCAAAGGGTCCCAGACTTAGAAAATTCTAGCTAAGTTTCCAGAATTAGTTTATTTTTAGCCTTCGAAAGTTGCCAATCTCATTTCGAAACCTTAAAGTCCTTTAAATGCCTATATCTTGATTAATTCATACTTAAAAAGGTTAATAGATGTGTCTGAACAAGTTTTAGATTTTTCAGACCTCGTTTAGACCATGTTCGATTGACCAAAATAGTGAGTCAACATGATGTTGGCGCATCACGTCGTCCATCGCGTCAACAGGTGAAATTTTCCTCAGCTTAAGGCAATTTCTAGTGAACCAACATGATCTCGGCGCAGCACAGTGGTTATCGCATTGGTACCCTCAACACGTCGCGTCGGCTGTAGCGTCCTGGACACGTTTTTTGTCTTTTAAAATCGCATCCTTAAGGGTAATTAGGTATTTTTCCCCTAACCTTCATCCCTCATAACATAAAATTTAGCCCTCTTTTAGCTAATCATATTCATTATTTCACAATTACTCAAGAACAAGAAAACCCTAGGAGATTAATTTCAAATTAAGAACTCAAGATTTCATCATCAATCTTTCCAAATTCAAGCAATAAGGTATGTAAAGTGTTCATCCAAGGGTCCCTTTCTCCCTTGAAGTTCAAGAATCTTCTTTCAAAAAGTTAAATTAGGATTTCCATGTTGTGGGGTGAATTAAATCCATATTGATGTGTTGTATGATTTCTAGGTTGGAATCTTTAATGTGTTTTATGAAATTATGTTAGCATGTGGGTTGAAATTTAAGAATTTAGTTGATTAATGTAATCATGATGTATTGGTTTAATGTTCATGCCTAAGCCTAAAGTTATGCATCCTATGTATTTGTCAAAATGCCTAAATGAGCAAAATTGTGCATTATGACTCAATTGTTACCTAAATGGTGAATCCATGCTATACTCTCATGTTTAGAATGACTCCCTTGCTAAAGTTATACCTTGTAGTTGTTTGATGGAATGCTCATGAGATTAGAATTGTGAAATTGTGATATTTTAGAATGCATTACTATTCATATACAAGATTATGATTATTAACTGCTTCATAAAATCCCTCAATGCTTGTATTACAAATTGTTGACTATGGTCATGTGTTCTAGAAGTGACATGTCCTATTAAATTCATGCTATCGAGTCCTAGGGTATCTAATACCCAAAAATTTAGCTGTGTGTCTAGAGCTAGTGTCAGTTACAGAGCAATCTCAGTCTTATCACGATTAGTAGCATTCTCAGTTAGTTTCAGAACTCAGTAGAACTCACTCAGTTACAGAACTCAGGGAAACTCAGTAATCTCAATGAACTTAGTCCAGTTCAATATGGTATACTCAGTTAAGTGTCTCTTCAGTTGGGAGTAGGATTCAGCACCAGGTGAACCCAAGGATGAGGGCTCACCTGCCAGCAGAGGGTGTGATCCTTAAAAGCAGTCCTTGCATTCTAGAACTACGTAGCCAGTATAGGTTGATACATCAAAACCTGCTAGTTGAGGGTTGATGGGGTGGCTTAACCTTTCAATTGAAGATCCCACCGTTCTTATTTGAGTACCTGCCAGGTGAGGGTATCTCTTTAGGGTCTTTACCCGTGGCACGGTACTGACACCCTTCTAATTGGGGTTACAAGTTGGACCCCAAATCTATTCAGATAAGGGGCATGTCGGTTAGATGATTACCTCCCACAATCTCAGTCTCAGTCTTCAGTAAAAAAACTCAGATAGTTCTACAGATTTCAAGAGTGTCAGATACAGTCACCCAGCTTAGTACAAAACTTAGCTAGTTCCATCAGAAACAGGACTCTCAGACACAGTCACTTAGTAAATAGTATATCAATTATCAGTTATATCAGTTATCAGTAATCCATGTTAGCAGTAAACTCAGTATTCAGAATCCTTATGACTTCAGTTACAGTTATGTATTTATGCATGTATTTTCACGTAGTCATGTTCATATTATTTAGTCTGTTATAGTTCATGCATATGAACCCTTGCATTCAGCCTTACCTCACCTTGTGTAACAGTACATTCACACGTACTGACATATACTTTTCTTTGCGCTATAGTGTTTTATACCCTAGGTTCAGACGTATAGGCCACAGAGCATTCTTACCGATTCAGACATTCAGCCAACAGCAGTAGACCAGCTGTGAGTCCTCATCATTCGAGGATATTTTTTTATTTTATTTTCTCATTAGATTCAGCATTTTAGTAGATGGAGTTAGTTGGAAAATTGTCCCATCAACTCCTTATTTAGGCAGTTCAGTTTAGAGGCTTTTCAGACTAGAGTAATTCAGACAGTTGTTTTTAGTTTTGGGTATTATTACACCTTGTTCAGACATTATTTTATTTAGTATTATTCAGTTTTGAACCTTATGGCAGCTTTTTGCTAGATTTTTGTATTTATATCAGTTATATTGGTATTACAGTATTACTATCGTGCAAAGCTTACAACAGGTACCAGTCATGGGTTAGCTAGTGGTCCTTCGAGATTATTAGCAGCGTGTAGCATCCGGGGTACCAGACTCGGGGCGTTACACATAATGATATGTTCATAACTTAAAATTACATTAGAATCGCTTCAGTTGACTTTAGAAATATTATTTGCAAATATCTGATTTATTAATTATATTATGAAATCTAAAATGTGTGTTCTCTTTCCTATTTGATTTTGTTCCTCAAGAGGCTACTATCATTTTTTGATGTATTTTCTTATTTTTGTATATACAATGAGATATTATTGATCAAGAACATTTTTGTACAAGAGAGCTTCAATAATGTTGGATAATGATTAATGAAATTAATTGACATTTAAATAATAATGAAATTGAATTTCAGGTAGAAAACTCATTGCGATCTCATAGCGCTCAAAGATTGTTTTAATTTAATGTGCCACTATAAATATTTGCCCAACTTAGGTTCTTGGCCCATTTTATTAACTACTAGGTCATATCCTTAAATATGAAAAATATTGTTATACCAAAATAAAATTATTATATAGGGATCCATTATAGTTAAAGGCAATCAATTATATTTAAACAGAATAGAAGATGACGGATTGTTAATTTCTACATTTTAATCCCTTGTAGTAATACCAAGAAGATTGAACTAAAGATGAACTTTCGATCAAGTGTGCTGGGAGCGTAAAATTTTTCATAAACTGAGTGAGGTCATCGTCAATCACACGTTCAGAGAACAAAATAAAATAGCAATTGTTTTAGCAACACAAGAAGCAATTATAACTCTGAGGTCGTTTACTATTTTAGATCAACCACCAGATTTTGTTTAGGACATTCTCCATCAGAATCAAGAAGGTTAAACATCACATTTTTATGTATTTATAAATAAAGTTCAGGACGTCCCTCTAATTTGTTCTCTTTCAATTCTATAAATTCACTCTTGTTTGTGGCTATTTTTATCGGTGATGGAAGTTCAACATAAGTAGCTAGGGTTAGATAATATTTTTGTATCATTAAATCTAAATTATGAATTTGTATTTTTTATTTACATAGCTCATGCCTTTCTTTTTGTTTATTGTTATTGATTTTTTATGTTTGCAGGATAATTCACAACTTGTTATTACAATAGCATCATTTCGGTGGACTTTGTAAAAATTTTCTATAAATAACTCATTTATTAATTATATTACTAAATCTAAAACGTGATTCATTCGTCACTTAATGTTTGTTTCTTGAAGAACTAACGTCCTTTTTAATGCATTTTCTTCTATTTGGTATATGTAGTGAAATATTAACGACAATTTAGAATAAAATATTTATAATGTCAAATAATGATCAACGTAATTAATTCATATGTATGCAATAACATAATCGAACCTTCAGTAGTAAATTCATTTTGACTCATGAAGCACAGAAAATATTTTAATTTAGTTTATTATTTTAAATATCTTTGTAATTCTCAAAATAATAATTGTCCTCGCATATGCATGAAAATTTAGAAAGTATGACGTTTGTAGGTTGCACTTTGCTCTGATAAAAAATAATAATTAATAGAGTAAGCGTCTAGTATCAATGTTTTAAAGAAAATCTTTGGAAGATCAATTTAGTATTGTTATAGAGAGGTTTTCTACAAGAACAACTTTAAAAGAGTTATGTTGTTTCTTTGATTAAAATGACTTATGAGTTATGATTTGAAAAGTGGTTATATTTCTGTAACAACCTTCATGGTTGTCTTTTAATTTCTGGGTATTTTGACTGTTTTACTCTTTTTTCATAGCTTTTATATGATAATTTTGATATGCGAGGGTAGGTGACATGATTCTCGAGATGGTTAGATGTGTTTGAGTGAAATTTTCATTTTGAAAGATTGAAAATTAGAAAAAACTAAATAAAATCAACATTTGATAAAAACAAACTTAGAGTGAAACTTTGACAGTTTTGTTGGGTTCAAAAAGTGATTTATAAATATTTTGGACTTTTGGTTGAGTCCCAGAGCTTTTGGGTGGGATCTTGAGTTATTGGATTGAAATTTAAAAATTTCAAAGTTAAGAGTTGACTTCAATAAACATTTGTTCAAGATGATCATGAATCGGCATTTCGATAATTTCAATAGTCTGAGATATCATTTTCGATCTAATAGAATATTTGATTTCTGTTCACGAGGATTTGAGAGAATTTCAAGGGTTCATTTGAAAAATTAAAATTTGAATTTTTCTGCTAATTTTATTGCTTCTGGTGATGCTAATTTTTCTATTTGCGTAGCTCTTGTCACAATCACAAAGAGTCTTCGTGGTAACACATCAAGGTCATTTAGAAGGGAGTGATGTAAGGCTAAAAAGTCATGTTATTTTACTTTCATTCGTGTTACATTTGTTCTTTTTATCGTATTTTTTTGAGTTTAAATGATGTGAATTACACTTATATTTGATATTTTGGATATGTAGGAAGATCGTGAGGTATATAAAACTTAAACAAGAGGAATAAAAGCTACAAAGAACTAAGAAAGAATCAACATCATAAAAGGAGAAAAAAATAGCCAAAGTGCGGAAGACTCGCACCACTCTCTTTTGGGGCAATGGTATGGATTTAACTTGCCTTCGAGAAGTGTTCCTACAGAGAGGAATGTGTCATTCCCTTCCTTTGAAGCGGTGGCATAAGTTTTGACTATCCTTTGGCATTTTTATTGTTCCTTGCTCCACTGTCTTGCTTTTTGGCAGTGCCACGAGCAAGTACTCTTCTCTTTCGATTTAAATTGAATTTTTAAAATTTCAAGAATTTCTAAACTCTATAAATATCTCATTCATAATTTATTTTATGAGAGACATCTGATTTTGAAAAGTCAAAAGTTAGGGCAAAGCTCAAGAATAAGATTTATTTAATTTTTTCTATTTCATATTCAACTTTTGCCTTGAAAATTCATGAAATCTCTTCTTCCAAAGAAATTTATGAGTAGATAAATCTTTTAATTTTTAGGATTATGGATGAACATGAAAGTTGTTGTCTAATAATCATAGAGTTTTATTTTAATTTTCATCTATTGAGTTATTTATTTCTTCTTAATTATAATTATTCGTTTGCTTGATCACCTTACGAATACTATTTAGGATTTATTTGTTGGACTTGAAAAGGAGAACTACAAGTATAAAAAGAGAAAATAACTAGTTTGTGAACCTTATAGGAAAAGGAAATCAACTCTCCACTGAGGATGGAAATATACCCTGTGACCTAACTTAATTGATGCATAAGATATATCATATGCACTTCACTAGCGACCAATGACCATAAAAATATAAAAATCTATTAAAATGAAGATCGATATAATCTATATTTCTATACAAATGTTAAAATTAGACATTGAGTAGATAATTGACACCTTTCTTACGTTATTATTGATATTTAATTTTTGTTTATCTTTTAACTCTTTCTAGTTATATTTTCCTCCAAAAAATAAATTATTCTATCATTAGTTGTTGATAATCTAAATTTATTGTTGAATTAAGATTAAAAAAGAACGACATAATTTTCTATTAAACATTATAATTTTTTTTTCTAATCTTGAAAAATATTAGTATATTAGAAGAAATTTATCAAGTATAGTGTCACGATCCAATTTCTCTAGTCATGATGACGCCTACCTTATCCCATCAGTAGGCAAGTCAAGTCATAACTTGCACCGATAGGTAATGGGCTAACTTATAAAATCAGAAAAAAATTACATAAAATAATAGAAGTAGTAATAATAAGCAAAAATTAGAAAGGAAACATATAAAGTGTAACAAATGAGAGAATAAAAAGGACCAAAATATACAAACAAATTTCTCCCAAGACCTAGTAAGGTCGGTACTAGAGCCACTACTAAAAGATACCCAGAGTACTACACAAAATTCAAAACATACATAATATTTACAAGAAGTCTCGAGTACAAAAGACTAAATTAGAATAGATAGAGGATGATCAGCCCTGGACAACAGCAAGCTCACCCTACTTCGGATTAGTACAGAAAAGTAGGAATCGCGTCAACGTCGGCTGCTAATACTCGAATCTACACCAGGGTAAAGACGCAGAAGTCTAGTATGAGTACCAAAGTATGGATACTTAGTAGGCATCATCGGCAGATTGACCTCAATACAGAAAATTATAACTAAAATATGAGGGTGTAATCTAAGTTATCAGCAAATAAAGATAGAAAGGTAAACAAATATTGAGCTACGCAAATGCGACAACGATATAAGTAAGTGATACAGAAAGACAAATAACACAGTAATAAAATTCAAACCAAACATAACCTAACAGGGGCCCCATAAGCTAGACAGACACAATGAAGAAGACAATTAACCCAACTATGCTTCCATAAGATGGTGGGACACACAAAAAAAAACTACACAAAATAAACATAAATAATCCACAACTGAATCAATCCCAAGAAACCATAGTAGTCATCCATGTGTGCACCAAGCTTAAACCGACACCAATGGATAATAATGAGAGGCCAAAAGATAAGCCATCATTTGACAATTTTCTAGCATATTTTAAGCCTAAATTATTATTTTTTTATTGATTTCCATTGATTTGACATTTATCTCATACTTATTGCTTATTTGTGTAGGAAAAATGAAAAGCAAAGATGAGAAAGTCTTTCAAGTCAAAAGGAGGTCAAATGTGAAAGTAAAGGGCCATCTGATTTGCATCCGCTTTCTACCTGCTCTCCATCTGCTTAAGCAGATCAAGAGCAAGGTGAAATTTTTGTAATATTGGGTAAATGTGAAATTGGGGCTTAAATAGGGGAGTTTAGATCATTTTCACCATCTTTTATCTAGTCACTATCCATCCTTAGTTTAGTTTAGGGTTTTTACAATTTTTTGGAGCTTGGTGCCTAAATTTGTATTAATTTGAGATAAGACTTAATTAGAGGAACTCCAAAGAGTGGATTCATCATCTTCCATTGAATATTCATTGGAGCTTAATGAATAACTTTGATGGAAGTTTTGATTTATTTGAGTTTATTATATGTATGATTTGCTAGATACACTTCTTGGGGTTATGTTTGAATAGGGTGCAAATGTGTGTGGGTAGTGATATATTTGTGTAGATTCTAGTGTGTTGATGATAGGTTCTATGAATGCTTGATTAACATAGTTGGGATTTGTGGGTGAAAGTCCCAAATAGCCAAACGGATTTGATGGGTGAAAATCCCAGACTCTTGAAAGCTTAAACCATCCTTGAAAGAGGGGTTTAGATGAATTTTAGGAACCTACATCATCCTTGAAAGAGGGATGTAGGAACCAAGGCATTAGTAGACAATTAATGGCATAGTTGACTAATTTTTGCTATCTTAGAAATAAGGGCGATTATGAGGTTGACTATACTTAGGGTACTATCCTAGAAATAGGGATGTCCAATTGAGGTTTTGGGTGGTTTTAATTGACACACTCGTTAGGTACTCGAAAGGGTCAATGAGTGACATTTTTGAGGTTTTTTTGAAAAATTAGCCTCAAAGACTCTAAACCTAGCCTACCAATCATCGCCTATTAGAATTTTTAATAAATCATCATGTTCTCAAGCCTAGGTTGCCCCTAGGAAAACATAAACCCAAGATCCGTTCTTAATTTTTTACTCTCTAATTATTCTTAGTCTTGAATTGATCCTTTAGAATCCCAAGAATTGTTTATATGTCAAAAGTTATTCAAAACTCCCAAACCATTTTGTACCATAGGTTTGGATCTAGTTAGTGACTTTATTTCGAAGTAACTTGATTGCCACTCACACTGTTCCTTGTAGAGTCGACCCCGACTCCAAAGTTGAGAAAATATATTGACAACGACTGCCTTGTACTCAAATTGGACGTGTAAGTTGAGCGTTATCAAAAATGACGTTGTCGGGGAACAATTTGGTCTACTGAGTTAGTTTGAAATTTTAGCTTACTTGCTTTGGTTCAAATTTGTAATTACTTATTTGTTATTTTCTTTTGTTTCTTGTCTTAGGTAGATTTTCATTTTTGTTCATTTATTACTATGGCATCTTGGAATGAACGTGAGTTTGGTGGTTGGGAATTCTATCATGACAATCCATGTCCATATTGTAATGGACCCCACTTTTGGCAAGATTATGAATATGCTCCTCGGAGAGAGATGTCTACACCATCTTGATCTTATATGGAGCATGTATGTTCTTTGTGTAGTGGTTAAGATGGACATGGCAGCGATTGTCCAAATTCCCCTTTTCCCTATTATGCTAATCCGATTTCTAGTTCTTCTTGTGATTTTGATAGGTCTTATAAGAAGGAAAGCAAGGAATAAAGCATGAAAAGTAGTGACATTGAATCAATGCTTCAAAGTATATTGGAAATGACAACAATGGCGGAGGAGGCAGCAACCATTATACACAAAGAATTTAGAGAGAAATTCAATAAGATAGAAGATGTGGGCATGGAAGTCAATACTTCAAACACCACAACCATGCCCTCTCTTCTAAATGAGCATGATATTGAAGAATCCTTGATGATTTACCAACCAACCAAGCCAAACACGAGAGATAATGCCAAAAAGGAGGACATGGTACTAGAGTCGAAAGAAAAAGCCAAGCAAATCCCTTATGTAGACTCTAGTAAATTTTAGGGCGAGGATACCAAAATGGAGACAAATCCAGAATTAGGTGAAAGACCTCATTCTAACCTTTTCTCAACAATAAGTGCGGTGGAGTTGATGAAAATTAATCTATCTGAGCAAATATTGAATGATAGTGAGAATGAGTTATTTCCTTATATCCCAGAGTTTGTCTTTCCAAAAGGGTATACTAAGACCCCAATCTTGAAGGCCAAGAAGCTTAAATATCAATGTTCATTTAGTGGATTTCTATGATTCTCACTATTTCCTAATGAGCCCACACAAAAGTTCAATGCAAAATTAGGCAAACAGTTTAAGTCTTTGAAGTGGCGTGATAGAACATTCATCATAATGCTCTCAAATTTTCCCAATGCACCTAAAAGATGTAATAATCAAAATATGGGCCGACGATTCAAATTGTCTAAGTGGAGAGATAAAGGATGACTAAATGGTGTTGTGCCGCGACGTTAACTAAGGCGCTTCTTGGGAGGTAACCCAAAGGGTAGTTTCTAACATTTTTTTATTCAATTTTAAGTTTGTTTTTTTAGTATTTGCAGGTGATAGAATAAGTTGGAAGGGATAAAGTAATGTTCGGGGGCTTAAAACTACGTCTCGAGCCAAAGTTAAGCCAGTATTTCTTGTCGAAGTGGGTAGTACCAGCTTGGACCTATGCTGGACATGCCTGAGCAGTCCAAGCATAGACCAAGAGTATCCTAGATGCAAATGGGTAGCATCTATACTGGCTGGACCTAGTCTGGATGTGCTTGAGCAATTCAGGTGCAAACCAGCAGTATGTGGGACGTAGAAGGCTCACTGAACACTGCCTAGACCTGTGTTAGACCTGCTTCAATAAACCAGGCATAGGTCAGCCACATCCTGGATGCATAAAGGTTCAACACAACTAGGAACAACCTGGTTTAACCTACATTAGATCTGCTTGAGCAGTCCAAGCGCAGGTCCAGCTACAGGGCACGCAAATGGTCTCTTCTTTGAGCTAAAATTGTTGCACTTTAAAAATAAATCCAAATACAAATGGGCTATCCTTGGAGATAATTTTGCGAAGAATTTCATTTGTTTTCAACCATAATTCAAACATTAAAAAGTCTTATTTTAGAATGCATCACCGGATAATTACATTGGACTTTTCTTCCATCATTTTCCTCTCTTAAGTAAGCTTACAAAGTATGATCTTTACAATGTAAATGGTGATCACATTTCATGAATTCTTTTGATTTAAATTTATTTTATTTGAGCTTAAGTTGATAAAATGTGATTGTTGGGATGAATATTTTTAAATAAGTACCTTGTCTTACATGTCCAATTACAAATTATTGCTTCCATAGACTAGTATACACCATGTGTTTGATGAAACACCCACTTGAGGGTTATTTGCTTAATTGAGTAGTGGGCGATGTAATTGGGTTAGTATGATAAAAAGTGGTGGAATTGTTGATTAATGGATGCATTGGGCTTGGTCACATGTGATGCTATTTTATCTATTCAAGCTCTTACTTTTCATGCACATCACATATTTGTTAAAATGTCAATAAGAGAAAAATGCCTTATATGCTTGTAAAGGTTAATGCGAACTCTCTTGGGGCATTGTGTGATCATTTTTGAAGTATAGCTTTGAGTCCAATTGGTCTTAAATTTGAGATAATCGGTGGTGTTTGGTTGAAGTTGTTCATGAATGTTGAACCCATAGTGTGATCGATTAGTGCCCGGGTGAAGTTTAAGTAACCTGAGAGACATGAATGCTTGCCTTGCCCTACGATAGATTGGGTAAAGCCATTCTTAAGGGTATAAGGTCTTTTGTGTTCCTATTGGTGCCATGAATGTTTTATAAGCTAAATGGACGATATGTGAAATTGTGAGGAAAGAATCCCATGAAGCGTAATTATAATGTCGTTTTGCATTCACCTAGGTTTTTATTTAATTATTTAGGAAGAAGAAAAAGTTAAAAAGTTCTTTCAAAATGTCATTGGCAAGAAATGAAATGATTTTGAGAAAAAAACCAAAAAATTATAGTTTTCTTTTTTAAAAAAAAAAAGAGATCGAGGATGTTCTTAAGCTTTCTTTCGAGTGAGACCATTAAATTTGATTTTTGGCTCTCTCTTTACAAGGATGAGTCCTTGACTTGAAGTAACTTATTAAGCTCAAATTGCTCAAATTGGTTGGGAGATTAACTTTTTGCTCTATGAGTACGATGCCATGTGTGGTGAGATGTTTGAATAATTTTTGTACATATGTGTAGTCTAGAACTTGCCCCAGGTGTTTTCAAAGCAAAATTCTAGACAAGATTGGTTTGGAGAATGACTCAAGGCCATTTTTAACCCATCACATGACCAAATTCCCACTTTAACATCATTCCCTAGTTAAACCCTTGGAGTCTTTTTGCCCATTTTTCTTTATTTTTGTAATGATAACCTTGTTAAAACACCTAAGCCCTTTTAAAATCTTTCTTTTGGCACTCAACCTCCTTTGATGCATCAAATGATTCAAGGTAGTGAAATATAGGCGAAATTCTAAGTTTGGGGGATTTGTGTAGTTGGGAGAGTAATGTAAGGGTGATTCATACTCTAAGTTTGGGGGGATTAATGTGATAGGCTAAGATGAGCCAAAAAAAAGGTATATGTAAGGTGGTTAATTGATTTGCTTAATAGGCAAGAGACATACTTAATGATAAAGTTGTATAGCCTAGCCATAGAATGTGAAGAAAAATGAGACAAATGGGGGGCTAAGAAGAGCTCAAATTTAGAAAGTCTCTTAAAAACAAAGAAAGAAAGAAAATTGTGACTTTGAATTATTTGGTAAATATTAATCAAAAAGTTTGGGGAAAGGGGAAATGATTTAAAGGAGAATAAGGTGGATAGTTTGAAAATTTTGGGGTAGAAAGGGTTGAGAAATTGCATTAAAGGTGGTGTTTTAGTCACTTGATCCATAGATATTTCTTCCTACACCTTAAGTATTCATCTTGATCCGCAAGACCTTGGCGATTTCATACTAGGTAAGTCTACATTAGTGAAGAAAAACACAAAGGGCAAGCCTATGGTTATACTCATTGTACTTAAATTTCTTTGCAAGAGTGAGTGTGAATTATTTCATTATTTGAGCTTCTTTAGAAATTGTCATGTATTGTGTGTGTGAAGCTAATTGGTTATTGAAAAAAAATCTGATTTACTTGTTGCCATGACATGTTTAGAAAGTCTCTGAAGAGCTTTGTTAGCTTATTCCTTTACTATAGCTTTCTTTTGGGTGGATTTGAGTTAAATACCCTATCTCTTTGAATTGTTCTTGATTGCTCGAGGATAAGCAATAGTTTAAGTTTGGGGGTGTTGATAAGCCATCATTTGATGACTTTCTAGCACCTTTTAAGCCTAAATTATCATATTTTTTTTTATTTATTTTCGTTGATTTGATATTTATCTCATACTTAATGCTCATTTGTGTAGGAAAAATTAAAAAGGGAAGATGAGTAAGTCTTTCAAGTCAAAAGGAGGTCAAATGTGAAAGTAAAGAGTCATCTGATTTGCATCCGCTTTCCACCTGCTCTCCATCTGCTTAAGCAGATCAAGAGCAAGGTGGCATTATTATAATATTGGGTAAATATTGAATTGGGGATTAAATAGGGGAGTTTAGCTCATTTTCACCACGTTTTATCTAGTCACTATCCATCCTTAGTTTAGTTAAGGTTTTTACAATTTTCTTGGAGTTTGGTGCCTAAATTTGAATTAATTTTAACTAATACTTAATTAGAGGAACTCCAAAGAGTGAATTTGGCATCTTCCATTAAAGATTCATTAGAGCTTAAAGTGTGGTTTGCCTTATCTTTATTTTTAATGAATAACTTTGATGGAAGTTTTGGTTTATTTGAGTTTATTATGTGTATGATTTACTAGATACACCTGTTGCAGTTATGTTTGAATAAGGTGTAAATGTGTGTGGGTAGTGATATATTTTTGTAGATTCTATTGTGTTGATGATAGGTTCTATGAATGCTTGATTAACTTGGTTGGGATTTGTGGCTGAAAGCCCCAAATACCCAAACGGGTTTGATGGATGAAAATTCTAGACTCTTGAAAGCTTAAACCATCCTTGAAAGAGGGGTTTGGATGAATTTTAGAAACCTACATCATCCTTGAAAGAGGAATGTAGGAACCAAGGCATTAGTAGACAATTAATGGCATAGTTGACTAATTTTTGTTATCTTAGAAATAAGGGCGATTATGAGGTTGACTATACTTAGGGTACCATCCTAGAAATAGGGATGCCCAATTGAGGTTTTGGGTAGTTTTAATTGACACACTCATTAGGTACTCGAAAGGGTCAATGAGTGACATTTTTGAGGTTTTGTTGAAACACTAGCCTCAAAGACTCTAAACCTAGCCTACCAATCATCGTTTATTAGAATTTGCAATAAATCATCATGTTCTCATACCTAGGTTTCCCCTAGAAAAACATAACCCCAAGATCCGTTCTTAATTGTTTACACTCTAATTATTCTTAGTCTCGCATTAATTCCTTAGAAGCCCAAGAATTGTTTACATGTCAAAAGCTATTCAAAACCCCCAAACCATTTTATACCATAGGTTTGGATCTAGTTAGTAACTTTATTTCAAAGTAACTTGATTGACACTCACATTGTTCCTCGTGGATTCGACCCCGACTCCAAAGTTGCGTAAATATATTAACAACGATCGGCTTGCACTCAAATTGGACGTGTAAGTTGAGCATTATCACCAGACGTCGGGCTTAAGCCGGCACCAATGGGAAGTAACGAGATGCCAGGCGCCAGGCTCAAACCGGTAGTGATGGATAATAACAAGAGACCATATGATGAATTTGAACCAAAAATAATGGGTAATAACAAGAAGCCATATATATGATAGACAAAAGAACTCATAACCAGATACCGAGCTCGAATCGGAACTTAGAGGAACTACAACTCCCCAAAACCATAATTAGTACCAGAACTCCCAGATAATATCATAACTAGATGTCGGACTCGAATCGAAACTTATAGTAATCACATCCAATTGTAAAATTAAAATCCAAAATCATACCATAACTGATGCCAAGTGCTGCTAAATTTCACAATCAATGACAGAAATAAAATACATGCTGGCCCTAAACCTTAATTAAAATATATTTAAATAATCTTTCGTGTAACTTAGTTGAAAAGGGATGAATCCAAGATTTTGCAACTTAATTCCATGTCTTAAAGTAATAGATGTTGTATCATACTAAAAAAAAAAAGGGCTAAAAATTTATTAAAACAGGTCCTGACCAGATAAATAAGGCATGATAGATAGATAGATAGATAGATAGATAGATAGATAGATAGATAGATAGATAGATAGATATCAAATGATACACAAATCATAAGTACTTGTCCAAAACTAGAAGAATAGTACACATTCACTGTAAATTAGCTCAATCTAAAGATAGGGTAAGCCTAGATAACTGGACGTCATAGCTAAAAATCTCTTCGAGAAGCCTCCGAATAGTGCCCCACTAGAATCTGAGCTTGAATAATTAATATGAATAATTGATTTCCTTTGGGATAAAATATGTTATCACAATATTCTTAAAGTATTAATGTGTTTAGACATTCATGGCTGGAACTTAACTTTTATATTTCTCTCAAATTGTATGAACAGCATAACTTGGCCAAATAAAGCAAAGTTAAGTTGGTAGGAATTACTATGACTCATAATTGTCATATATTCCACTTACTGCGACCTTGAATATTTATGACATTATTGGACTCTCATTCCACTTCCACGTGAAAGTGGAGGTGTCACCTTATTAAGTTTAGCTACCCGTTATATATATATATATATATATATATATATATATGGGTATTTCATAGGTTTGTAATAAAATATATATTATATCTTGAATACACCGTAATTAATAGAAAATTATTTCAAGTAAAACCTCTATTATATAATAGTAATATTTTAACATATCTAAATTCACTGTCTCCTCTTAAAATATTAATAAGTTATAAACCTATTTATAAAGTAACATAGATATAGCATAATTAAAGAATTTCATAAAAACTAAAAATATTTTAGAAGGGTAGTAAATTATATTTCTACCAAATGCTAATTTAGATTAAATATTTCACAATATATTTGGTATCACTAAAATTTTCAAACGAACCGACCGAAAATCGAACTGTCAGTTTTAGCAAGTCATAAAAAACTTGGGTCAGTTATAGAAAAGATCTAGATCTCGAAAATGTATGAAAAGAAGAAAAATGACCATGAGGGTCATTACAACATCCACTACTAAAAATACTTTCGTCTGCGAAAGTAAAGGATAAGAAAATACATAAAGACTCAAATAGATAGGGATACCGGGCCCGCATATCACACCGGTCTCCTAAGTAGCCCCTCCTCTGGACGGTGTTTCCACTAACCTTTAACTACCAAAATTTCCATAGAGCAACCGTCTAACATCTCTGACTAAAATTAGCACAGGTTCCTTTACAAACACCAACCTTTCGTCCAACTGAAACGAGTTCCACCAAAGCACGTGCGACTTATCCAAGATATACTATTGCAATATATCTGGGGCTAAGCTTGCCCGTCCTCCCGAACCTCATCACGCTTTTCATGGACAATACTCGCAGGAAGACCCTATCACCAACTTTGAACCTCAGTGGACGGTATTTATGGTCAGCATAACTCTTCTGTCTAATCTAACAAAGATCGTAGTCTATTTTGAATCACCCAAACTCAATCTAATGACTCACAAAGCAAATTTGTGCCACGAGGCCTAGCCTTAGAAGTTTTGAACCAACTAACAAGAAATCAATGTTGCCTATCATATAATGCCTCAAATGGGACTATCTGAATCCTGTAAAAAGCTATTATTATATGTAAACTCTGCTAAAGGTAGAAACTGGTCCTATTGACCCCTAAAATCCAACACACAAGCGCGGAGCATGTCTTCAAAAACCTAGATAGTCCGCTTTGATTGCCCATCAGTCTTGGGTGGAATACGGTGCTAAGGTCAACCTGGGTGCCCCAATCCTCCTAAAATATCCTCCAAAAGCTAAAAGTGAACTAAGAGCCCCGGTTTAAAATAATGGACACAGGTACACCATGTAAGCGAACCACCTCCTAAATGTAAACACAGTTAACCTCTCGGCACTGTAGGAAACTCAAATAAGGATAAAATGTATAGACTTGGTCAATTGATTCATGATGACCCAAATGCTATCAAAATCACGGGTAGTGCGAGGCAACCCACCTACTAAAATCTATTGCAACTCGCTTCCACTTCCACTTGAGAATAGGTAGCTGCTAAAGCAATCCACTAGGTCCCTAGTGCTCGGCCTTTACTTGCTGACAACAAAGCCATTAAGCCATAAACCCTACTATAGCTCTCGGCGTAATAATCCATCAGTAATGTTGCCTCAAATCCCTATACATTTTAGCTGTCCCAGGGTGAATAGAATATATAGAGCTATGATCCTAGTGAAGAATTAACTGAATTAAATTTCCAACCCTTTAAACACAAATATGACCATCAAACCTCAGAATACCCTTAGAATCTAAGGTATACCTCACAGACCACCTCTCAATACCTCTCCTCAAATACTACAAAGCCTGTTATCCTCAAACTTTAAATTGACGACCTCGAATTTGCTCCAACACGGTAGATCTGACCTCAACGCTTGCAATAATCCTCCGAGGGTCAGAAATATCTATACGAGGTCAACTGAGAAACTGAAATAAAGGCTAAGCTGCCCATACTTACTTACTTTCAGCTCAAGGCATTCGCTACTATATTCATATTTTTTGGATGGTAGAGAATAGAGATATCATAGTCCTTCAGCAACTCAACCCATCTACACTGCCTCAAATTAATCTCCTTCTGGGTCATAATATATTAAAGACTGCGGTGACCAGTAAAGTTCTGACAGTGAAGCCCATATAAATAATGCCTTCAAATCCTAAGCGCAAATACTACCACTGCCAAATCTAAGTTATGGGTAGGGTAGTTGTGCCAATGCACCTTCAGCAATCTCTACTCACATGCAATAACACAGCCCTGCTTCATCAGAACACACCTCAAACCTACACTACATATCACAATAGACAGTAAAACCATCGTCCTTAACTACAAGAGTCAGAATAGGAGATGAAGTAAGCAATTTCTTGAGCTTTAGAAAGCTCGCCTGACAACTCCCAGACTACTGAAATGGAACCTCTTTCCTAGTCAATCTAGTCATAGGGGCTGCAATAGAAGAAAACCATTAACGAATTGCCTATAGTAACCTGCCAACCCAATAAAACTGCGAACCTTAATAGGCGATGTTGGCCTAGCCCAACTACAAATAACCTCAATCTTTGTTGGGTCAAACATAATACTGTCCTTAGACTACGTACTCCAAGAAATAAAAAAACTCAAGCAAGAACTCACACGTTAAGAACATAGCATAAAGTCGATGATCTTTCAAAGTGTGGAGAACAGTCTTCAAATGCAGCTAGTGATCCTTCCTGCCCCTCGAATATACCATAATGTCATTAATAAATACTATCATGAAGAAATCCAAATATGGGCTAAACTCACGGTTGATCAGATCAATAAAATTTATTGGGCATTGGTTAACCTAAAAGACATCACCAGGAACTCATAATGATCATAACGAGTCCTTAAGGTTGTCTTAGGGATGTCCACAGTCCTAACTCTCAAGTGATGTTAACCAGACTTTAAATTTATCTTAGAAAACACTACTGCACCCTAAAGCTGGTCAAGTAAATCATCAATACAAGGTATAGGATACTTATTCTATATGTTCATCTTATTCAACTGGTTGTAGTCGATACACATATGCATAGAGCCATCGTTTTTCTTCACAAAAGAATTGGAGCACCCCAAGGTGATACACTTAGTCTAATAAAACCCTTACCCAGAAGATCTTAAAGTTGACTATTCAGCTTCTTTAGCTCAACAGGAGCCATACGATATGGAACCATAGAAATAGGTCAGGTGTCTGGCTCAAGGTCAGTAATAAACTCTATATCGCACTCAAGAGAAGGACTAGGTAGGTTGGTCAAAAATCATCAGGAAACTCGTGAAAAATAAAGACGAAGTCAAGCAATGGACTCTCCGTACTTACATCTCAAACATACGCAAGAAATGACTCATAACCCCTTAATATCAGTCTCTTAACCCAAAAGCAAGAATAATCCCCATTGACATACGGCTAGTAGAACCCTACCACAGAACTAGGAGTACGTCAAGCAAGGCTAAGGCAACAGTATTAACAAAATAATCCAAGACTGCACGATGAGAAGATAACCAATCCATGCCTAAAATCACATTAAAATTTACCATATCTAGGATAATGAGATTAATCTGAGTATCAAACTCCCAAACAATCACCAAATAAGACCTATATACCTGATCCACTACTAAAGAATTGCCTACGAGGAAAGCTACATGCAATGGCACAGATAAGGACTTCAATCATAAACCCAACCGTAATGCAAAATAAGCAGAAACATATGAAAATATAAAATCGGGATCAAACAAAGCAGAAGCTTCCTGATGGGATATGAAAATCGTACCTGTGATCATAGTATCCGAAGCCTCAACCTCTAGCCTATCTGGTACAACATATAAATGACCTTATCCATTGTTAGACTAGGTGTCCGTCCGACCACCTATGCTACCTCCCTATGGACCATCTCTAAAACCCTATGGACCACCTCTATGACCCTGTGCACCACCACTAACTGGCGGCGACACTGATCTGAGTGGTTGTACAATCTGAACTGAAGACTTAATGATCCTACGCTGGGATACTCACAAACGAAATGACCAAAAACCCCATAATCATAACATGCCCCAGTCACCCACATCTGGCTAGAAGGTTCAGCGGATCCAGAACGACTACCCCGACTCGATCGATCCTGACTAAACACCCCTTTGCCACTGACTGCTGCTCCGACGATGGGAATTACTAAAACCAGGTTGACCCCTATTTGATATTTGAAGCGATGCTTGAACTGGCTGACTAGGCTAACCCTGATGCTGATAAGGCTGCTGATGGGGGTACCTACCATGAAACCCTTGATTTGCAAAATAGAAACCGTTGTGGCTCCTGCTGTAACTACCCTAGTAATGATGTCTCTTATCGCTGCCCCTTTAGGCCTCACGGTCCTTATCCTCTATAGAATAAACATTCTCAGCAATATAAAAAAAAAGACTTTCCTAAAGTCACTAAACTTTGTGTAGCCCTACAAAGCAGTAATCTCAATCCGCTGACAAAGCATCGAATACGCTCATACTCTGTGGGAAAAATCATAGTGGCATATTTGGATAACTCATGAAATATCACCTCATACTCAGCCACAGACATAGAACCCTATCCCAAAGCAGAAAACTCATCCCGAAGATGCTTGCGCGTGCTGCGAGGAATATACTTCCCCAAGAAATCCTTAGAGAACTGAGACCAAGTCACTAGTAGAGATCCAACTGGCATGGAATCAAGATAACCTCTACACCATATCCTCACTGTCTTGTCTAGCTATTAAGAAATAAAGTCCACTCCCTGCAACTCAACCAAACCCAGGTTTCATAACCTTTCCTCACAACCGGATAGGAACTCACAAACATCCTTTCTTGGGATCCCGACAACCCTGAGAGAAGTCAATCTCAAAAATTGGCCCAACATCTTCTGCTTCTCCATAGACATAACTGGTTGGGCTACTGCTAACGTAGGACTACTAGTGCTGGTGGAACCTCTGCCCTAGGCATCTCTGCTACAGGTTGTGCCTGTAAATCTACACCACCATGTGTTATTGGCTGAGCTCCCTTGGTAGATGGACCACCAACTAACCTTAATAATTATGCTAATGCATCCCAAAGGACCAATGAAGATATAAAACTGGCTGGAGCCTGGGCTACCTCCTGGCCTACCTGCTGCTACCTGGAGCTTTCTCAGTCTCAGGAGCTATGATGGGATCAAGTGATGGATCCCTGGCCCAATCTCGAATTGAGATTACTACTCTATCTTGCTCCCCATTTCTAGGTCGACCTCGACCCATCATCAAAACTCTAGCAGCAGGGTTGGGGTCCTGATCCCTAGCTTTCTCACCTCGTATCTTAGCCATCTGTGTAAGGAGTGAACCAATAAAGATTAAAAACCAACGCACGAAAATGAATAAAAAATAAGATTTGTCCCTAAAAATTCTTCATAGACTTATGAAGATAGGATACAGACATCTCCATATCGGTCCACGGGACTCTACTAAACATCAGCTCCAGTACAATAATACCAGTGAAACCTAGGCTCTGATACCAACCTGTCACGACCCGATTTCTCAAGCCATGATGGAACCTACCTTATCCCACAAGTAGGCAAGCCAAGCCATAGTTCGAAATGATAGGTAATAAGCTAACGGACAAAAACCAGAAAAACACCATATATAATGATAGTAGTAGTAATAATAAGCAAAAAACAGAAAGAAAACATATAAAATATATCAAACGAGAGAAGAAAAAGGACCAAATATACAAATAAATCCCTCCCAAGACTCGATAAGGTCGGTATTAGAGCCACTACTAAAAGATACCCAGAGTACTAGACATAATCCAAAACATACACAATATATACAAGAAGTCTCGAGTACAAAAGACTAAACTAAAATATAGAGAAGGATCAGCCTCGGACGGTAGCACGCTCACCCTACTCCAGATCGATACTGGAAAGTAGGAATCACGTCAATGCCAACTACTAGTAGTCGGATCTGCATCAGGATAAAGATGCAGAATTATAGCATGAGTACCAAAGTAATAGATACTCAATAGGCGTCATCAATAGAATGAGCTCAATACAGGAAAAGTATAACTAAAATGCGAGGGTGTAGTTTAAGTCAACAGTAAATAAGGATGTAAAGGTAAACAACTATTGAGCTACGCAAATGTGACAACGAAATAAGTAAACGCAATACAAAAAGATGAATAATGGAGTAAACCTAACTGGGCCCCCATAAGCCCGTCAGGCACACTGAAGAAGACAATTAACCCAATCGTATCCCCATAAGTCGGTGGGACACACAAGAAGTAATTACAAAAAATAAACATAAATAATCCATATCTGAATCAATCCCAAGAAATTATAGTAGTCATCCATGTATGCACCGGTCTTGAACCGGCACTATGGATAGTAATGAGAGGCTAGACGTCAGGCTAGAACCGTTAGTAGTAGATAATAACAAGAGGCCATATACAGGATTCGAATGGAAAATATTGGGTAATAACGAGAGGCCACATATATGATGTACACAAAACTCATAACCAGATGTCGACTCGAACAGGAACTTAAAGGAACCAAAACTCCCAAAACAACCATAATTAGTACCAGAACTCCCAGATAATATCATAATCAGATGCCGGACTCGAACCAAAACTTATAGTAATAAAATCCAACTGTAAAATTAAAATCCAAACCATACCTTAATTGATGCCAAGTGATGCCAAATTTCACAATCAATGACAGAAATAAAGTGCATGCTGGCCCTAAACCGTAATTAAAATATATTTAAATAACCATTCATATATCTTTGTTGAAAAGAGATGAATTCAAGGTTAATACCACGTCCTAAAGTGTAGATGTTATATCATACTAAACGATAAGGGACCAAAATTTACTAGAAAGGGATTTTAACCGGATAAATAAGGAATGATATATATATCAAATGATATGCAAACTACAAGTACTTGTCCAAAACTAGCATTATTTACCATAAATAAACTCAATCTAAAGATAGGATAAGCCTAACCTACCTGAACGTCAAAGCTAAAAGCCTCTACGAAAAGCCTCCAAATAGTGCCCACTAGAATCCGAGCTTGAACAATTGATCTGGATAATTAATTTTCTTTGGGATAAAATATGATATC